>NW_004524811.1:1947794-1950559 GCF_000260255.1 Octodon degus
GTGGTGGTACTTGCCTGTAATCCCAGCACTTGGAAAGCTGTAAACAGGTGGATCACTATGAGTCCGATCTAGCAGTGAAACCTTGAACACCCTGTAGACCCTTCCCTAAAAATACAGAAAAAAAATGAACAAAGTCTAGATTTTGACCAATTTTAAGATTACTCACACTAACAAATGTAAATGTGAAGAATGCTTATTATAGGCACTTCTGTGTATAAATCCTTACATACAATTTCTTTATTTTTACTGCTAGTTTGCAGCTAACATAGATTAGATCATGGGTCTATATGCATTTCTAGGTTCTTCTAAAATATTTTAATTTTAATTATCACACTTCATATCTATGTAACCCTTGCAAAAATGTATAATAGCTCAATTTGAATAAAACTAGTCAGGTTTCTTCATTATGAATACAGTGATCAGACAGGAAGTTTTGTAACTAGGCCTAAGTATTAAGGTTAATCAAGATTATTATTGCAGCTTAATAATAACTAGCTAGAGTTTATATTGCCATATCATAATTTAATCAATGTTTGAGTATTTGTGATAACATTATACTACTTTTTAGATGTTAAAATTGTCTAGTGGGAGGCATAGAATAACTTTTCTTCAGGTGTCATTTTAGACATAGTCCAGATTTGGATAATTTGTAGTAAGCTTCAGGATAAACAGTACTATCCTAGTCATTTATTTAAAGTCAATTCTAAGATACTGGTTTAAATTACATTTCATTAGAGATTTGGACAATTTTAGGTCTTTTAAGTCTATATTCTATGTAATTTACTGTGGTTCACTGCTATGAAGAAATAATGCTTATTATTTCTTTACAATTGTTCTTGGAACAATTATGATAAGCTTATAAAGAAGTAAAGGAGGTAGCTTTAAAAAGCATGCCTATTGATTTAAATATGCTAATTTAAATTCCTGTGAATGCAAAGAAATCACTTAGGAGAACAAATTATTTCTCAGAACATTGAGAGTGAAATTATGAGGCTATTAAATTGAGGAACTTTTGAAAGAATATTAACATTTCTATGTTGATAATTTAGTTCTTACTTGTAATACGTGCTCTTTCACAAGCTGCTTAATTTCTATAGGTAAACATCATTTGAGAGAACAAACACTATTATACCCCAGTTAAATTTGAATGATCTGGTGTAGAAAACGTAACTTTCTTAAGATCACCTTTAAAGTAGAATCCATTTGTAAGGTTTTAAGTTTTTCCATAATAGAAAATAGAAATGTCTTGAAAATAACCCCATGAGTCATTCAGCAAATTTGATTGTCCACTGTGTGCTTGGTGCCAAGAGATTTTCCTGCCCTCAAAGAGTGAGTCTTCTTGTTTCCCCTTCAAAAGTCTCCATGATGTTGACATTATAAGTTTCCAGTGTTAGCCAATCTTAACAGGTTAAGAATACTCTCTGATAAGTTCAAAAAAATCCCATGAATTTTTAAGTAACTCCTTCTATGATAATTAACTTTATACTTGCCATTGAGAAAAGCAGTGATCCTTCAAATGCATGTTTTAGTGGAGAGTTAACCATGATTCACTTGGTGGCCATCAGAAGTGACTACAGCTGGCAGGAAATCAGTAAGTGAGTGGACTGTGGAGGGACCTGCTTGCTGCAAATCCCAGGGCCACGCAGCAGCTGTGTGAGCGTGGCAAGTCACTTAGTCCATTAAGGCCAACATTTGCTTATTCTAAAAGCATTTCCTTGTCTATCCAAAAAACCGACCACAGAACATTGAATTAGTGGATATATAGAAAGCATCTTCGAAACATTAGTTGTTCTCATGTTCAAAGACAATTTGTTATAAATTTGTTTTAATTTTTTGGAAACACACTTTAAAAAATCAAAAAGAATGATTTATACTCCTACTGTTTCTCTAGAGCAGTTTTCTTTTGATTTTAGACAGCATCTCTGTATGTAGTCCAGGTTGGCTTTGAACTCCTACCTCGTCCTCCCAAGTGTGGAAATTGTGACTGTGAACCACTGCCATGGCCAGTACTCTTTCCATTTTATACAGGAAGAAGTAAATACCCACATGTGCCACCTTCATTTTTCCTTGTCTCTGCACCTCTGCCACTTCCTGCCCAAGTGAAGTCCCTATAATGGGGCTGAATTTGCCCTGTCAGCTTCCCCCAGGCTTATGGAGCCGAGCTGCTTACTTCTGAACTCATGAAGAAGCGAAGTGCGCCCTGGAATTTCCCTCAAGGAGTGGTTCTGAACACTGTGTCCTGACCAGTGAGAGTCACACATGGCACAAAAACAAGTACAAACAAGAAATTCTAGCTATGCACTTAGGTGCTGGGAGAGGAAGGAAGTTCTTGGCCTACTTTTAGTTCTGTATCAGGGAAGGAATTACATTCTCATTTTGCACGCACCAGCATTGTAAATGTTCCTAATTTGCTAAATGTGGCAGTGAGCCAGCAATATGCTAGCTTGGTGGACGCTCCTCATGCCTCTTTGTTCCCCTGCGCCATGTGAGCTCTTGGGCTGCTGCACTGTCCCCAGTCATCACCTGCCTCCGTTGTGATCACCCCTCATGGTGGTTCAGGTGTGATGCCTCCAGGACTGAGTGCTACTCCTGTTTGCACCTCTCTCTTATGAAATTGCTATTTGTGTCTCTACCACACATGCTCTATGGTAGGGACCGTATCTTAAATCACTTTTACATCCTTACAAGTTTACATGTTATTGACATATTAATAAAGTATGTTTATGAAAAGAACTAGCTAGCTATTGAGATTACCTGTTTTTTTT
>NW_004524811.1:1951984-1971032 GCF_000260255.1 Octodon degus
ACCTGGTTTTGAAAAACCCAATCAATATGTGCTCCAAATGGGACAAAATGGAGAGAATTTAATTAGAAAATTGGCTTCATTTGAATTTTGTTCCAATATAACATAAACATAGTCCTTAGAGGAACCCTACAACTTATGTTCAAAAGAGAAAGTAAAACTCTTAACTCTAATGTTCAAATCTTCGTTGTTTCCTTACCTTCACAAATTCTCAGCAAATTTCTACTTAACCTTTCATGTAGAAGTTGAAATTATTTAGCATGAATTATGTATCTGATTCTGTTTTTCAACATCCACATTGTTGCGTTCTTTCTTCTGATCTTAGATAAATAGAAGAGTCACTTTCATGTTGAAATAATAATACCTTTCCATCTGAATTCTTAACTCTGTTTCTTGTTGCTTCTCCATAGCTTCAACCAACTTTTCCCTGCCTTCTGTCTTCTTCCTTGCTTCTCCATCTGCTTCTTCGCTATATCCCATGTGTGTGCCCAATTCTCTTGTTTATATTTCTCGTTAATGTATCTTCATTTGCAGTGGCTGCTTTCGCCCATATTTTATATTCAAACTACTGGGCATGTGCCACTCTCCAACTTTCAAAGTATTTCCTGATTGATCGGAGGCCATATTTTCTCCTGTATTGTCCTTATCAACAATTTCATGTTATCAGCTTTTGCTAAGGTCAACAGACCTCTTAACAACCAAATATCATTGGTCACTTCAGGCTTTCTATAGAGAATTCCTCTGGCTTTTTGACTATAATTACTTCCTCTTTGAAATTTTCTTCTGTAACATCACTTCCTTTTGGGTCTTCTTCCTCTTCTCTCTCACCATGATGGCTTCCTAAGGAATCTTATATCCTTACCTGATGTCAGTTGCTCTCTATACCTCAGACTTCCAAATCTTTATCTCTATTCTTGAGCTCCATATCAGAACTATCAAACTGCTTAACATCTTCAACTGTATATTCTACATCAAGTAAAGAAGCAAACTGAATTTGTTATGCCTCTTGTGATGCAACTAGTTGCTTCTAAATCCAAGACATAATCAAAGACTCCTTCATATCATATAAGCTAGAAACCTTAGTGTTATACTCCATAAATCTTCTCCAGAGTGTAAGTCCAAAAACATAGTTGTCTCTGATACCTAAATAATTCTCTTCATCTCCTTGTGTTCGTTTGTGTTGATGCTGCCTTAATTCCAACTGTCTTCATCCCTCCCTTGAATTATTTCAGTACCTTTCCTTTGGTCTCTTGGCTGTTTTCACTGTGCATTAGGCTGCTACCCAACAGCTTGCCCATCGTTATGTTGTAGGAGTGAGTAAGCCGAGATTAGATCACAGCCCTCATCTTGTGTACTTCAGTGATGCACATTCCACTTTGTGTGGAATTCAGTGCCTGCTCCAGGTATGTCATATGGGGAAGAACTACCTAAATATAATCCCTGCCTGCCCCTTTGTTCCTCTAGTGCTTCTCTCCGTGGAGGAATGAACTGCTATGCAGAGACATTAAAGAAGAGTTTGGAATAGGCAAAACGAGGGACAGATTTGCCTGTCTCTGTAAACTAACAAACTCTTTAGGAAACCAAGGATTCCTTTCAGTTGGATCCAGATTGTTCCTTAGGTTTGGGAAGACTATATCCGGAAAATGTTTTTCTTTACAATCTGTTTAGACCCTTAAGGAAAATATTTCTTTTCTTTTTCTTTCTTTTTTTTTTTTCTTTATGTTTAGTACAGGGTCTACAGTATCTCACTACACAGACTGGATTCGTAATTATCCTTCTGTTGTCAGCCTCCCAAGTGCTGGGATGATAGTCGCATGCCACCACGCCCCATCTCAGTCGCCATCTCAGCACACTCCTGAAGCAGGGCGAGCACGGCACACTGGGGATCAAACCCCAGTCCCTGCATCTGCCTAAGCCGGCACTTTAATCTGCTGAGCTATCTGGCTGGCCCTGGAAAATATTTCTTGAAATATCTGATAGTTTGTACTGCAGGAATATGCTAGTATAGGTGACATTCCATTTAATCTGATTAAAAATTTAAAGATGTAAGTCATGTAGTTTTGCAAATATTTGACAGTGAATGTGAATATTTAGCTCCATACATATAATAGAAAATAAATAACTTTTCTTTTTAAATAAGTATATTTCATAACAAATATAGATACCTCGAAGACAGTGGGGTAATGTGACAAAAGTTTGTCGTATTTATTTTTTAGTGACATTGTATATGAAATGCTGTTAAACTAGCTGATAGGACTTTTCTGGGTAGCAATTTCCTCATTCTACTCTAAGGAAAATGGTCCTTAGAGTGTAACGAATGTTTTTGGCCCTCAAGGGAAGAGAAGTTTGGCGTGATCTTTAACTTGAGGCAGATTCTTTAACCTTAAATGGTGTGTCTTTCCTTTAAAAAGATGCATAGAGTGGGAAAACTATACTTTGGAAAGGGATAAAACTTGCCATTCTCCTTTCCAAGGATCAGGAGTAAACTCAGGACTATTTTAAGAACACAATTGTCTCTTAGTACCTGAGAAGGGAGGGTGTTGGGTGGGTTGGTTCTAAGACCCCCACAGAGAAGCTTAAATCCTTCTTTAAAACAAATAGTATTTGCATGTAAAGCCTATGTGTCCTTCGTACACTTTAAATCATCTCTGGAGTACCAGTGATTCACAATACCATGTTAATATTATGCAAATGTTTGTTATACTATTTTATGTCAGGAATAACAACAAAAAGCCAGTACATGTTCAATATTTACATAATTTTCTAATAAATATTCTCAACTTATCACTGATTGAATCCTCAGATGTGGAAACCATAGATATGGGGAGCTGACTTTATTCCTGTTAAAAGATAATTAAAGGAATCAATATGGTAGCACAATGATTTTAAAATGGTGTGTCTTAGTGTTTTATTTCATTTTGTGTCGCCTATTTATCCTTCCTATCTTGTGATGGGAAGCTTTCTGAGGGCAGATGATGGGGTGTCTGCCCCCACACCCCATCCCTGCTACCTGAACATAGGCCAACAGGCAGGAATTACTCTGCATTATGAATTGCAACTGAATTTTATTCTAGAATGACACTAGAATAATGCATAATGACTCAAAATCCTACAGACAAAAAAGAACTAAAAATATGTTTGGTGACTCAGTAACTAAATTTTCTAGATGAGGTATTTGTGGAATTCAGGTTTTACCAATTCTGATTGTCACTCTTAGCATCTCACTGACTAATATTCACCCCAATAGTTTGAACATTCTTAAACTTATCCACCAAACTAAAAAATGACTGTTTATGTTTTCAGCAGAGTATATTATTAAAATTTTCTCTTTTCTATTTTAGGAAAGAGAAAAAATATCTTGATTGTTGTTGGAAAGACGTCACCGTTGGGGACTTCATCCGCCTCTCCTGTAATGAGATCATCCCTGCAGACATGGTATTGCTCTTTTCCACTGATCCTGATGGGATCTGCCACATCGAGACTTCTGGTCTTGATGGAGAAAGCAATTTAAAGCAGAGGCAGGTGGTGCGGGGCTACGCAGAGCAGGTAAGTGCTGTGCTCTCACCTGGTGATTTAGTAACTTGTACTTCCCAGAAAAATGACTCAGCTCTTTTCCACAAGACAACTAGAGATTTTCAAATTCATCATCACTATTGACAAAAGAGGATCCCTGAATATTTAGTCCACTATTTAGATAACATTGCTGTGTATTATACTTTTTAGATAATAAGATAGTATGACTTTGAAGTTCAAACACTTGACTCTGACAGTCATATTGGTAGCAACAGATTTACATGAACCCAACCAGAGTTAACCTGAAATTGGGGAAATTATTTTTGAATAGAAATATTCACCTACTAATTCTTTATATTAATCTTGGATTTCAAAGATCATATTATGTTGATCGTTGTTCCTAAAATCTGTACTACTTATATACCAAATCATTTCAAAACTTCTGTAGGTTGCCAGGCCACATTATTTCAGGACCTGTGGCTCCACTGTGCTGTGGGAAGCAGAACTCTGAAGGCAAGAGCTCAGACTCCTTAGAGTCTGAGTGAATCTCATTTCTCCCAATAATTACTATGTGACTTCAGGCAACTCAAGCACTTTACACTTTCATTTTATCTTAAAACTTAAATCTCTTTCATAGAGCTGTTTTGTGGCTTATATAAGCACATCATACATAGTATACAAAGGTTAGTTTCCCTTCTCTTTTTCTAGAAGCACTTTAGTAAAAGTATTTAAAAATAGAATGGTCTTTTTTACCATGACTACTATTAAGTTGTGATTTCTTTCTTTCTTTTTTTTTTTGGCGGTACTGGGGATTGAACTCGGGACCTTGCATCTGCCAATCAGATGCTTCTGCCACTGAGCTATCTCCCTGGCCCAAATTGTGATTTCTTTAACATATACTGGTAAATAAAAAACTTTGTACCTCTTTTTTTTTTTTTCTTCAGAACCAGGGATTGAACTCAGACCCTTGTGCTTGCCAGAGAAGCACTTATTCTACTGAGCCATCTCCCCGGCCCCCCTTTACGCCTCTTAATACCACTATCTTTGGGCCAGGCAGATAGTTCAGTGGAATAAGTACTTCCCTGGCAAGTGCAAGGTTCTGAATTAAATCCCCAGTACCGCAAAACAAAATAAAGCAATAATACAGCTATCTTTAATTGATTCCATTTGACCACTTTGGCCCATCTTTCTACCCAGTGATTACATTGCTGCCCTCTGTGCTTGATGCACTCCTGAGCTGTGCATCACTGTAGCTCTAACTAGCCGTCCTGTACCTCAGACAATAGCAGAAAGTTTTGCCTGAGTCAAAAATTTTTCATGCCACTATGTGCCTACCTTGAGGGTGATAACAGTTGATTGAACAAAAGCACACTTAAGGATGAAAACTCTAGAATTTCATGATCTGAATTGTAGTTGTGATCTATACACCTTCCTTTGAGAGTCTTAGAAAATTCTTATGTCTGTCTGTCCTCACCTGTTATTTAGGTGAATTATAGTACCTACCTCATGCACTTGTCCAAAAGAAATTAGTACATCAATTTAAAATATACTACATAGATTCTAACGTATTAAAAGACTCACTTTTTAATTATTAGCAAAGTAAATCATGTAACTCTTATTTTTCATGTTTATTATGGTATGCGTATTGCTACTTTATGAGCTAAAATTGATATTAATAGTAAAAAGCCATGCAAAAATAGAACAAGTGCAAAAAGTTGATGTAGTTTGTTCTTAATACATCCACACCTTATAAAAGTAATTTGCTTTAGCCTCCACTGGTTTCGTAAGACATTCTAAAATTACTTGCTTAGCTTCCAGCTACCCTGCACCGGCGGGACCAGTCTGGTCCAAGCACAGGCACAGTGTGGGTGAGACCCTCTTCTGCCCCCTTGGGACCCCCCACACCACTCCACAGTTCCCCCCACTCCTGCCAAGTGAGTGAGAACTTCTGCCGCATTCTCGGGACCCCCAGATCCAGCCCTAGTCCAGACCCAGAGAGTGTGTGGGAGAGTTTCCTCTCCCCTTTATACCACCTTATTCCCTTCAGAATCAGCTCAGGCCTGGCATACAGGCCTAGGGTGAAACTCTGCAGCTTCAGTCACTGCAGAGAGAGTAGGGGAGAGAACCACTCAGCTAGTCCAGGAGCAGAACATCTTTCCAAAGGGGTACACCAGTTTCACTCCCAAGAGCAGCAGGAGGAAGAAGCTGAGCAAAGCAGCCAGACCCAGCACAGCTGGATAAATTCAAACTTTGTAGATCGATCTGCACCTGAATGTCAGTAGATGCAATTCCTGGAGAATCTGAAAACATCATATCATAGTGATATATGTGTGCCCGTGTTTATAGCAGCACAATTTGTGATAGCCAAGTCGTGGAAACACCAAGATGCCCATCACCTGAGGAATGGATGAAAAAGATGTGGTATTTTTATACAATGAAGTATTACTCAGCTATAAAGAATTATAAACTCGAAGCCTTTATATTGAAGTGGATGCCACTTGAACATATACTCATAAGTGAAATAAACCAGACACTCATGTGTAAATATCATATAGTTTCCCTAGTATACGAACTCAAATGAAGAAGTACAAATAGAAAGGTATAATACAATTAAAAGGAAAGCAAGAATTTGAGGACTAGACAATGAAAAGAGTTCAAGCAGAAGAGCTAGGAAACATGCCAGAGGCAAGCCATACAGTTATATGTACAAGATGGGTAAGGCAATGATCCTGAGAATCTTCAGAAGATTTTCGAATCTAGCAATTAATTGGTAGGATTCTCACCCTGACTAACTATATATACTGACACCTGTGAACTAAGCAGCTGCACTGAAGATGGCAATTTATAATAGCAGGTTCATGCTTGGAGTGTATGTCATTCTTGTCTTCTGAATATGTGCTGCTTGTCATGACATACCAGTCGCTGCCACGCTGTCTCTCAGGTAGATGATTGCTTAAAAAGGGGTGGTGAACGAAGGCAGGAGACAGGAAAAGGAGTGTTGCGGGACTGTCCTGCAACAATGTTGTATATGGTTAGATTTCTGGACTTATGTGTAAACATATATAATTCTTTATTCCTATTTTTAAATATATTTTAATTTTTTTGTTTTATTCTGTAGGGACGTAAAGTTTAACATATCAATATTTGATGAAAAATACCTGTTCCATGTTATGCCTAAGATGTTTGACATTCAGACAGATAGTGAGGTTAAGCTCAACAGTCTAGGTTATATGGCAATAACAATAAACTTCTCTTCTGGAGGGTTAACTATGTCAGTTTGCATAACAAAAGTTAGAGGAAAAAGGAGTGCTGTGAGAAAAGCCACCATTTTGACCCTAGCCTTCCAAGGTCAAGACTCAGTACATATGAGAACTTGTACTGTAACGTCACATAACTCAGTAGTGTCCCAGATTTTCTGATCAAGGAGATTATGGGGCCAAAGAGGAAAGTGATCAATGATGTAGAGTGTGCCTAAGGAGAGTCACATGGAGAGAAAACATTCTCTCAGGCTTTCACAGAGAGCATATTGGCCAAGCAATGGCCGTGAATCATCCACATGGCTGACACTGACAAAGGATCTACAATCTGAGGTACAGAATCTCAGGATAAATCCTGAGGGAATTTGACTGACCTTATCAGATCCAAAAGCTACAGTTCTTGTTACATAGGTCTGGCTTTATCTTGGTCTTCCCCCAAAAAAAGTATAAAAATAAAGTACAAGAAATAAAGCCATGTTGTTATGTCGAGCTGTAGGAGACTCAGGTCAACAGCTTCTGACATTGCCCGTCAAGTGGAAGACCCAATACTATTGTAGACTACTGGACTAATTTGGAATATTTTG
Organism: Octodon degus; assembly: GCF_000260255.1. Classification (NCBI taxonomy): domain Eukaryota; kingdom Metazoa; phylum Chordata; class Mammalia; order Rodentia; family Octodontidae; genus Octodon; species Octodon degus. The sequence goes on from NW_004524811.1 coordinate 1,959,336, forward strand.
CTGAGTTCTCACATCTATAATATTTAAATGATGGAACTAAACAAAAAAAGGGGATATAGATGAATGTCCATTTTGTATCTGTGTATTCAAAATGGTTGGGATAAATATATAGCTATATTCTCTTTATTCAAGGAATAGAGGGATTTGTTCTAATAGTGTTTGTAAATAGGGTATCATTTCTGCATCTTGTACAACAAACCACTAGGAAGGTGGTATGTAATGTGTTAATTATTTGAACTGACCTACCAATTTGATTTGAAACTGTCTCTTTGCTATTTATTTCTCAATAAAATTATGGAAAAAATAAAAATAAAATAAAATTACTTGCTTGACCCATTGGAGAGTTATGGGAGATAGTGAAGTCCTGCTTATTTTTTAATTTTTATTTGTAAAATTTTGCTGAGTAGAATGCATGTGCTCTTAAAGATATTTACATATCCTCTCTTTCTTTATGTATTTGGTACAGGGTCTCACTATGCAGCTCTGACTCGTAGTGATCCTCCTGTTTTAAGCCTCCCCAGTACTGGGATTACAGCATGTGCCACAACGCTTGAAATCAGTGGCTGGCTCAGCATACCAATTGCAGGGCCAGCAGTGGGGCTGGGGATCAAATCTCAGCCCCTGCACTTGCCTAAACAGGCGCTTAGTCCACTGAGCTGTCTCACTGGCCCTTATACATTCTTTCAATCATAGGACTATCTGTAGTTAAAGACTAACACAAGAAGTACTTTCAGAGCTTTATTGATGAAAAATTATTTATGAGTAGAAGCCTTCTTTTTTGGATTCTTGAATGGACTCTAACATCTGATTCCTGTCACTTGCAGGCATTCATTAGAGCTCTGGGTTACTCATCCCAATTAGGACCTCATAGTTAGGCCTATATTTGATTTTATTATGGCAACCTATGGCATAAGTCTTATTGATCAAAAAAACCTTAATGTCATCCCAAGAATTAGTAAAAGTAATAAAATAGTTATATATTATGGGCTTTATCTTAATTTCTTTTTTGTGATTCCTTAAAAAATATTTTTAGGACTCTGAAGTGGATCCTGAGAAGTTCTACAGTAGGATAGAATGTGAAAGTCCAAACAATGACCTCAGCAGATTCCGAGGCTTCCTGTGAGTGATACCTGACCTATCTGTGGGGTCGTGAATGGATTTGTCCTTAACTCAAACTTTTGTGTGCTTATTCTCAAGTTAGATTAGTAGAGGCCATAAGTTTAGCCTAAGTTAAATTGGTTTCTCTTAATCATTTGATATTTACCTCTCCATTTGTATTTAGAGCAATACCAACAATAAAACCTTTCTGTTATTATAATTGTGGAATCTCTTACAGTGCTACAACAATATCTTATACATTGTCCTTACTAAGCCCAGGACATGTTAATGCTTATCAGGAGGTGGTTGGTAGAACCAATAAATTATATGCTAGGGTATGGTCCTCCTTCAGGTTTAGGATAGCAGGTATACAATTCTGGTTGGTAAAAATTAGCCAGTGATTTGAAAACATATCTAAGAAATATTATGGGAAGTCATGACAGTATTCATTCTGGAGGCTTCCTGTGATATTCACACTCTTTTTAAAAGTCAGCTAAAATTTGGGGTTTTACCTAGCTAACTTTCAGCGTGGCTTCTTCCATTTCAGGGCCTCATGACTCTGAGCCAAAGTATTTACTTTCTTTGATGCTTAGTTTCCTGGCTTTTACAAAGAGACAATTAGAACTACTTCACAGTAGCAAGTCATAGGAAGAGAAAACTTCCCAATTCATTTTACATTAGTACATACTTGCTGTTCATGATACTTACATTCTTCTTAGGGGGCAGGCACAGGTGGTTAGCATAACTTGATCCTTTTTATCGATCTTCTCCTCCAGATCCTCCTCCCTCCCTTTGACACTGGATCCCTTCCCCCCATGTTCATTCTGTTTTTTCTTTGGGTCGTGTTTGCAGTATCTAAGGATTACATTGTGGCAGTTGGCACACACATATTATACATTTTAAATCTTTTTACACCCCTCCCCCATGTGGGGAGTCTTGCTCCTCTTTTTATTTCCATAAACTTTATCTCCTTGATTCCTGCTATCAATCTTTTATTTTGCTCTTTACTTTGATTGTACTTTGGCTTACTCAAATGAAAGAAAACATGGTATTTAAGCTCGAGTGTCTGATTTATTTAACTTAGCACTGTTTCAAACTGTGTTTTCCTGCAAATCTCTCAAATTTATTCTTCTTTATAGACAAGTAGTACTCCATTATGTGTAAATAGCACATTTTCCTTGTCCATTTATTGATGGATATGCAGGCCACTTCCAAGATATAGCTAGTATGGATTATAGTGCTTTGAACTTTAGTGTACACATATCAGTGTAATACGATATCTTTCACTCTTTAGAAAAATACCTAGATGGTGCATAGCTGGGTCAAGTGCAATTCCTATTTTTAGTTTTTTGAGAAGTCTCCACACTGATTTCCATAACTGCTATACCACACTGCCTATCCCCCAACACCAAAGAAGGGCTTCTCATTCACTTTAGCCAGGCCAGCATTTCCTGTCATGTATCTTGAAAACTGCTATTCTTTCTCCTTTATTGAGACTGGGAATACCCTGATCTCATTATCCCAATAGTACAAGCATACAAAAACAGTAGTATTCATGACAAACTAAATGCAAACATTCTACACAAAATTATAGGAAATCAAATCCCACATTATAAAAAGAATAAAAGATCATGACCTAGACTTGTCATAAAAGTATATGGTTGGTGTAACATTTAGCATCAAGTGGAGTAACTCACTATATTAACACTGCATTATAATCTATGCTAAACAAATGAAAAAAGAAAAACAAAATAATCATCTCACAGATGTAGAGAAAGCCTTTGACCAAGTCCAATTTCCGTTTCTGCAAACAAGAAACAGAAGGGAGCTTGTTTGACTTCATGAAAGGACTCTATAAAAAGCCTTACAGCCAGCATTATGCGTTGGTGAAAGAGACTAGGGCTCGGTCCCTAAGATCAGGAATGAAGTATGGGTATTTCCTATCACTGCTTGCACTAGAGGTCATCCTGAGCTTTTAGCTAACACATTCAGCCAGGAAAAGGAAATAGAAGGCAGGCAAGCAGGTGGGCAGGCAGGCAGAGGGATGGATGGACGGATGGATGGACAGACAAAGACAAAAAAAAAGAAAACTGATTTTGAAAATATGCAAAAGCAATTTAGTGGAGAAAGATGTGATACTAGAACAGTTAGATAGCTAATTGTTTTTAAAACATTAACTTCGATGTATGGAAAGCTTTTTTTCAGTCAAACATTAATTTAAATATGTATCTTAAATTTAAATGTAAATTAAAATGATGAAACTATTAGAAAAAGTATGCAGAGGACCAGCCAAATAGCTCAGGGATTAAAGCGCCTGCAAGCAGGCTCAAGGGCCAGGAGTTCAATCCCTGGGCCTGCTGTGCCAGCCCCACCCCCAGGGCGCACTGAGACAACAATTGACACTGGGCGTGGTGGTGCGTACCTGTAATCCCAGCTTTTGGGAGGCTGTAAAGAGGGGGATCACTATGAGTCTGATCTAGTAGTGAGACCATGAACACCTCTGTAGACCCTTCCCTAAAATACAAAAAATATGTAAGTATAAAGAAAAGTAAAAATTAAAGTCACATCTTTACAAATTTCAGGTAGAAACACTATGCAGAAAATCTTTGTTACTTTATGCCATAAAAAGATTCCTTGTGTACGAAACTCAAAGCACCATAAAGTACAAAAATAAACACATAAAAGAAATCAAAATAAAAACTTTCTGCTAAACAGACAATACTGTTAAGAGAGTGGAAAGATGAATCACAAGATGAAAAGAAATGTTTGTGATGCATGTATTTGACACCAGACTTATATTTAGAATACGTCAACACCCTGCTGGCTTTCTGGCTGCACAGACTTGCCTCTGGGCTCCTGGACATGCGGTCACCCTTTGGTAGTCACAGGCCACAGGAACCACTGGTGTTAGTCCACTTCGCAGTCAGCTGTGCTGCTTTCTGTTTCTGTTAGAGTCACCTTCATGCTGCGGTCCTCCGATGCCGCCTTCCCCATATTCAGACTGGCCTGACTCTCTTGGTGTCTGTTCTAGTAGTAGGCCTCAACAATGCTAGAGAAACATTTGATGAGAGATCCACCCTCTGTAGATAGAGATTTCTCTGAGAAATTATTTTCATCCACCAAAATAGCTTGTTTCTTTTCCTGTTTTGTGGTTTGTTTTTGAAATCAACAAAAATCGAGATGCTTTAAGCCTATTGTGTATGTCACACTTTTTCTGATCTTATTCTTGGATAAACTTGTATCTTCCCCTAAATCTATATGCTCATTATTAGCTATCTATCATGATAGCTGTCTCATCTTTATTACTCTTACATATTTCTTTATCAAACAACCCCTTTTAGGCCAGCAAGATAGCTCAACTAACTAAGCACATACTTATGCAAGCATAGGAACCAGGGATCGATCCCTGGCACTGCCTGTCATGCCAACCCTGACTCCAGGCACACTGTGCTGACCACCAAGACCTGGTGTGGTGGTGCATGCCTGTAATCCCAGCTCTGGGGAGGCTGAAAGCAGGAGGATTACCATGAATCCAAACTGTGTAGTGAGACCCTGTACCAAATACATTTAAAAAAGGATATAGAAAACCTTTTAGACAATAAGAATTGAGTGTGTGTATGTTTGCCACACACATAAAATAGGTCTTACATGACTTCTTGAATGAAAAGAGCACATGACAGCAGAAGATGTCAGAAGCTGGCGCACCATTGTCATATCTAAGGGAAATACAGCCATTTCTTACTCTCATACCAAGACTTTGTTCAAATTTCCACAATTGTCTCAAAAAAGTTTTAGTGCTTGTTTTATTCAAATAAACAGGATCAAAACCAAGTCTGCAAATTACTTCTGACTAATAATTTCTTAAATTTCCTCTCCCAAGAAACTAGCTCCTTAGCTTATAAAATGTACTGTCTTCTGCATGAGCTTATTGCCTCATCCTTCTGCTGAGTGCCCCCCTTCCCACCCCATACCATTCATTTCTTGAGTAAAACACACAGTTTTGCTCACAGAATTTACTCTATTTTCAATTTGACTGAATGTATCCTGCACTGATGTTTCTCTGAACTCTGATTTTCTATCACTTGTCAAAGGTTGCTTTCAGAATCCACTGACAGAAATGAATTTGCTTCCTGGAAAATAATGAACATAGAAAAATGTGTAAATGCATACATCCACAGGGCACTGTTTATAGCAGTAAAGGTTTCATCTCTGATGCCTTGGTAAAGGCTTGTGGGGCCACGGCCTATTTCGATATATCAGGAAGCTGTGAATTCCCTTGTCCCACCACCAGACTGGTGGTGTTAGCTTTGCTCTTACGTTATAAAGGCCCTACCAGCTTTTCACCTCACTAGTCAGTACCTTGATTTCAGTCAAGTTGAAAATGATAATTTTCTAACTCTATTAATAAATTTTCCCTCATCAACTATCAGTGATGTACTAGAAATGCTGTGTATGCTAGAAAGGTAGATCCTTATTCAGAATATTTGAGTTTTTATAGTAATAGAAATAGACAAGCAATTGGAAAGCAATGGGAGTTAGAAACTTGTGGTAGCTTTCTCTTATCCAAAGCAAGTAACTGAAACCACAGAAGCAGATAAACCAGATTTGAAATTTTTCCTGTGTACATCCTGACTTGTTCCTCTGAGCCAGAAGCACGGAAGGAGCAAGATTTTCATGTTTATACCCTTACTTTTCCACTTTAGAATAAATCTCCATGCTGTCTTTCTTACAGAGAACATTCCAACAAACAACGTGTGGGTCTCAACAAAGAAAATTTACTGCTCAGAGGATGCACTATCAGAAATACAGAGGCTGTCGTAGGCATTGTGGTTTATGCAGGTTGGTTATTCTCCCAATTTTCAACACTGCCTCCTCTGTGCTTTTTGCAAAGTACAGTTATTTTATTTATTCAAACTGAAATCTCTGGAAGCAGAAAGTGCATTCGCCTTCATAGGCTTAGTTGGTGGTCTCTTTCTTAATGGATCACAAAAGAAGACTACAGTATTGACAAAATATAGAACTGTCTTACCCAGTTGTCTGCCTGAGTCATTTTTTAAAATTATGTTTACTGCTGAGTTGTAATGTGTTCATTTTCTGATGCTGTCTGTCTCCTATGTAGGCCATGAAACCAAAGCAATGCTGAACAATCCTGGGCCACGCTATAAACGTAGTAAATTAGAAAGAAGAGCAAATACAGATGTACTCTGGTGTGTTCTCCTTCTGCTTATAATGTGTCTAATTGGTGCATTGGGTAGGTAAATTTGATTATTTGCTAGCCACGTGGCAGTGAAATATTACTTATTTCCAAAGCAGTATTTAAGAATGTTTGCTTCTAGAAAGGATATTTCAATATTTTTTCCTCATGTCCTTATCTATGATACTTAGGCCTGAAAATCATTATTGTAGATGATATCCATTTTTACTGTGCTGTTCCCAGAAAAATCCAGGCATCAAAGGAAAATGCTACACACTGAGGAGTTCTGGAAGGCAACTTGAATGTAACTTTAGTGAGCTGATGGGAACCAGTCCAGAGTCCATTTTCAGTTCAGTTCAAATAAAGTTTGCAAGTGGGAGGTATAGAGCTGATAGCTGGTTATTACATGACTGGTTACGTGATTTACAAGAATCAAGTCCTGTGTTGTCAGGAAGATTTGTTTTAATCAGCTTTACTTAAGACAAATTGTTTCTCATTAGATAGGAACATTCTGGGAGGGAGGGGGTCTCAGCAGAGTGGGTAGAGATGAAAGTATCCTTGACTGGGCCAGTGTGTCCTGGGAATCAACTATAGAGGCCTAGAAGCAAGCAAGAACAAAACTACATATATGCATATTTAAGTTTGAAAAACTCAGTTACTACAGTGGAATGTGGTCAGGTTGACCTGGACAGCTATTTGGAAGAAGCAGCTGGATGTGAACAGTCAAGGCTAACTGTGCCTAGCAGTCCAACTATAAGACAAGAAACATGAACATACTCATAGGCTACTGAATGATTTTTATTTATACTACAAGATTTTTATAAATTTGCCATTACAGTGCCACAGTACTGAAGGATGTGTGATGACATTTAGAGAGAAAAAGAAAAAAAGGACACAAGACTTAGCATTTTGAACTTGAACATGTTTTTAAAAGCAATTGATATTCAACCAAACTGAATTCTCTCATCACTCCTGCCTGAGAAATAAAGTGCTATATTTACATATGTTCATTTCATATCTATGTATTTTTGAAAGGTCATGGAATCTGGCTGAGCAGATATGCAAATGTGCTCTTTTTTAATATTCCTAAGCCTGATGGACATGTTGTATCGCCGGCATTGGCAGGATTCTATATGTTTTGGACCATGATCATTTTGTTACAGGTAATTTCCATCCAGCTTATAGAACTTTAAGATCTTGCACATTATCTAGCTAGATAAATTAAATTCACATTCTTGAGTTTAATATTTTAAAATTGTTTGGCTCCTCAGGTCTTAATTCCCATTTCTCTCTACGTTTCCATTGAAATTGTGAAGCTTGGGCAAATATACTTTATTCAAAATGATGTGGATTTCTATAGTGAGAAGATGGACTCTACGGTACAGTGCCGAGCCCTGAACATTGCTGAGGATCTGGGTCAGATTCAGTATCTCTTTTCTGATAAGACAGGAACCCTCACTGAGAATAAGATGGTTTTTCGAAGATGCAGTGTAGCAGGATTTGATTATTGCCATGAAGAAAATGGTGAGTGTTGGGTTTGCACAAATCACTAATGTTTGTCCTGCTTGTTAACTGCTGAAATGCCTGACAGTTTTGGCTTTGAAATTCTATATTTAAACTTTGACTACTTCGCTCATCCAAATGGGCTTTCTATTATATTCTTGTTCCTTTAAAAGTCAGTCCATGATATACAACTAAGTGATATGGTGATATAAAAAAATAAACAGTAAGCATATACTAAGTGATGTAGTGAAGTAAATACTCACTGTTTTGATTATCCTTAGGATTTGGATTTTGATTAGCCTTAGGATTCGCTGTCATTAAGTATTTCTTTCATATTGTATAATGCTCCTACCATATAATTTAAAGCTTGTATCATTATGTTTTCAAATTTATAGTAATTATAACATTTTATACTGTATTTGTACCACTGTGTCCTTTGGTATTTGTGTCCTCATTGGTATCATCTGATAGATAAATATTTGTTTGATGGTGTAAAAAAAGATTGTAGGTAAAAGTCAAGTCAAGGAGTTTGCTGCTGTGATTTCTCTACGAGAAGACTGATTGTACCATGCATGTCTGTTTTGGCCAGTGATGATGAACGTCTTTACATGTGACTTTTGGCCATTTGTAACTATACAAAGTCACTATTCATTTTGATTGCTCACTTTCTGATTGAGTCTTTTATTTTGTGGGCTTAGTTTCTGCATCCTTCAGAACAAGATAGAAGAGAGATAAATATAAAGTAAAGAGGAGTTCAAATTTTTCCCAAGTCATGTATTCCATTGTTTATAAATATTTTAATATACAATGCTAATTTATTTCACTTATACTAAAAGTTTATCTTAAGTTTATTGAGAAGATAGTTTGTGTTATCTGCTTTTTTCATTTTTGGAAGAACTTTTTTTTATGTCTTGTACTTAGTAACTACTTTGAAGATAATAATATACAGTGTAATGACTATTGCTATTTTCTTATTATTTGGTTAAGAAAATATGTTTTATGGTTTCAAAAAATAACAAAAAAGAAGAGTAAATTACCATTGGTAAGAGAATGTTTGGATTGGTAAGGTGACAATGATACTGCACTATAGATACTTCAGAGGGTCTAATGAAACTATGGACCATCTCTCTGAAAATTGTTTTGAAAATAATTCTGAGGGTGCTCCAAATCATTTTGCCCCTAATAACTACTGATGCTTAGTTAAGAACTGACCTAATTCTAAGGAGGTGAATTTTTCAAATTCCAAGGTGTGTGTGTGTGTTTAAGAATTGAACTTTGTTAATTTTGCTCTTTATAAAAGTAGTATGTGAGGGATGGCAAGACAGCTCAGCAGACTAAGTGCTTGCTTCGACAAGCACAGGGACCAGGGTCTGATCCCCGGCAACAGTGCAACACCGGCCCCGCCCGCAGTGCACTGAGCCCACCACCGAGTTCAAGTGTGGTGGTGCACGCCTATAATTCCAGTGCTGGGGAGGCTGAAAACCAGAGGATCACTAGGAATCCGAGTTGTGTAATGAGACCCTATAACAAATAATTTTTTTAAAACAAGTAATCATTAGTACATTATCAAGCTCATTTAAAAGCCCTACTCTCAAAAGGTTAAACAATTTAGCAATTGGTAAATATATAACCATCCATTTTTGTGCATATTTCTTTATATATGAACATGTAGTAGATACACGCATTTCTCTGCTGTCTGTTGGAATGTATTATAGTGGTGTTTTTCAATGTATTTCTTTTACTAAGCAGTATTCATGGATTTTTCTTTTCATAACAATGTGAAGAGTGTAGTCTTCTGCTCATTATATTTGGTCAAGCTTAGTTTCCTATTCTTAGAGGTGGCCTCTTCATTTGCTGCTGCAGTTGAGTATCTCTTACCTGTAATGCTTAGCACAAGAGATGTGGATTTCAGAATCCTTTTATGCAGTTAGGAATATGCTGTATAAATAATGGGGTAACTTGGATATAGGACCTAAGTCTAAATACAAAGTTCACTCCTTTTACATGCACCTTATATGTAGAGCTTTAAAGTATACTTGTATAATATATTTAATAATTTTGTTTATGATCCAGAGATGCATAGCAGGGAATTTTCCACTTGTGGTGTCATGTCAGAGTTTTATATTTTGGTGCATCTTGTATTTTGAATTTTCAGATTAGGGATTTCAACATGTTCTATAAAAGCACATGCAGTTAATATCACTTATTCTTTCCACAGGTATTTTGTGAGCTCTAAAAATATAGCAGAAATCCCTGATACCATGTAGTTTAAAATTAAGGGCAAGGTAATAATTAAACAAGGAAGGAAGGAAAGAAGGAAAAGAGAAAGGAAAGGAGAGAGAAAAGGAAGGAAAGAAAGAGAAGAAGGAAGGAAAACAGAAAGGAAAGGAAAGAGAGAGAGGAAAGGAAGGGAGGGAGGGAGAAAAAAGAGAGAGGGACGGAAAGGGAGAGAAGGGGAGAGAGAGAGAAACAGAAAAGGAAGGAAGGAAAACAGAAAGGAAAGGAAGGAAAGAGAGAAGGAGAGGAAAGGGACGAAAAGAAGGAAGGAAGAATTCTGCAAGTGTTATACAATGTTGTCTATATTTATGAGATTATTTTACAATATTTTCCTCTAAAATATGATAACTTACATTCTCTCAACCCAGAAAAATGATGCATTTTTTGTGCCCACCCATAGTGGGATGGAATTTTACTTTTTAATCTGTGTGATTTTTGTGAACATACTTAACAGTTTTTGTCTTTAGTTTTTTTCTTAGCAATGAAAAGATTAACTTTATGTTTGTTAGCCCCTGAAGTTTCTTGGTAAATTGATCCTGCTCCTTTCCTATTTTTAAGTGAGCTTTCCCTGTTCTTAGCAACTCATGGGGAAGTTTTACCTATTGAGAGCAGAGTCGACATTCATTTCTATTCCATTATAAGCTGCTTGCTCCTGGCACCCATGTTTGTTGGCACACTTTTGACCCGTTGTTAAATAATTTGAACAAAAACTATAATGGTAGGGCTGGTGGGAAAGCTCAGCGGACTAAGCACCTGCTTAGGCAAGCGCAGGGGCCAGGGTTTGATCTCTGGCACCACATGCTGCGCCGGCCCCGCCCCCAGGCGTGCTAAGCCACATGTGTCCAGGAGTGCTGAGCTGGCACCGAGTCGGGGCATGGTGGCACGCGCCTGTAATCCCAGTGCTGGGAAGGCTGAAAACAGGAGGGTCACTAAGAGTTGAAGCTGTGTAGTGAAACCCTGCGCGTGTGTGTGCATGCTTGCACGCACACTGAGACACACACACCAAACAATAACAACAACAAAAAATTGTGATAGTGTATTAACCATTTCTTCCATATGAGACAGTTATTTACCTGGTTCATCACTTATCATAGTATTAGTTTTCTGTGACTTTATAGGAGTTCGTGGTGTAAAAGAACACAAGCCTCATCGTTTTGGCAGGTCAGGAAGGGACATCGCCTGCTCAGGCTCTCACAGGCTGAGGTCCAGCTGTGAGCTGCCACTGACCTTACCAGCGATCTCATCTTCTTACCTCCGGGCATTTGGCAGAATCTGTGGTTGTGGGACCACGTTGCCTTTTTCTTCTGGCTGCTCTCCTGGGACCACTGGTGGTGCCTTGGGCATTCCTGTCACACACCATCTCCACAGCAGTTTTCTTCTTGAGGTCTGCAGAAGGACTTCTCATTTTGGATGTGACTTTAAGGTTGTCTTGAATTCCATCATAGTTGCAAGGTATATATACCATGGGGACAGGAATCTTGGGGTCATCTGAGAATTCTGAGACACTATTCTGAGACAGTGCCTCCCATATTCTCTAAATTTTGCTTTGGGTATTCTTATCAAAATTTTATATTTTTATTGAAGCAAATATGCTTATTCTTATAGGTATGTTATTTTAAATATTA
>NW_004524811.1:1971462-1975689 GCF_000260255.1 Octodon degus
GTTATGACCAACTACATCATCTCTCCGTATTCAAATGGTTCTAATTTTCTATATTACAGAAATTTCCGTAATTCATATAACTACTCTACCATTAAAGTGGTTAGTAGTCATTTTCTGTGATACACCGTGCTGTACCTAAGCCTCTGTTGTGCATTTCCAAGGTTGCTGTTTCCCAGAAGTATGTGATCATAGATTGCTCTGCTCAGGAAGTGCCTTGCATCTTGCAGCAGTAATACTCCATGGAAATGCAGTGAAAACCACTGCTTTCCATTTTATATGTATAAAATTTAAATTATTGTATCTATAGCACTTAAAAGGGCTGATGTTAGCGAGCACTCCCAACCTTAGTCCATGAACATACACATTTTACCTGAGTATTTCTCTTCTATGTCCTTTCACCACAGAAACAGATGCAACCTACTAGAATTAAATCCTATTCCTGAATGAACTCTAATAGATCAGATATTTCTTTGGGAATGTGGAGGCTTGTAATAATTCTAGAAAATACTATCTTTGCTTATGGACACTTGTCTACCATAGACATAACCAATGATTCTGGTCTCTTTTATGCAGTTGTTTTAAAACAAGTAGGGCTGGGAGACAGCTCAGCAGTCTAAGCTCCTGCCTGGCAAACTCAAGGACCTGGGTTTAATCCCTGGTACTGCATGCCTTGCCGGCCTTGCACCTAGCCAGCCAGCAAGACTGAGCATGGTGGCACATGCCTGTAATCCCAGCACTGGGGAGGCTGAGACAAGAAGGTCACTAGAAGTCTGAGCTAGGTAGTGAGACCCTGTACCAAATAAATGAATAGTTTTTAAAAATTAAAAAAGACCAAATATATACATACACAAGCACAGTAAATGGAAGTGGGAGGTAACAGTAAGAGGCAGTTCATTCCAGAACTTAATTCTGAGACATTATTTTCATTGAAATGAAAACTAGACAGCAGCATATCTGTGTTGTATTGACCAGCGCCACAAGATTTTCCAGCACAAGTGTTGCTTAGGAGATTATTCCTTGACAATTACCGCTCCTTTACACATATGAAGCTGGACCAGACACGTCTGATGACACCACTGTCTATTTTAGCAACTTATGGTTGCACAGTCAATGTACTAACAGCGTTAGCCCCTACACCTGGGAGCGTATTAGGATCACAGTAATTCAAGTTCCCTTCTGAGCTTCAATTAAAATTTGCATATTAACAATACTCCAGGTGATTTATTTGCATATTAAATTTTAAAACCCTTCTTTAAAAGACTGCTGAAAGAGAATGTCATTTAAAACATAAACCTTTCATTGTAGGATAGTGGTAGATTTTATAGGAAAGTTACAAAAAATATAGCGATCTCATAAACTCTCATACTCAGTTTCTCCAATTGTTAAAACTAATCATGAGACACATTTATCATAACTAATAAATGAGTGTTGATACCTCATTTTTAGTTGAAAAACTCCATACTTTCTTAGCATTTCCTTAGTTTTTACCTAATGTCCTTTTTGCTCCCCAGTATGCCATCTAATGGTCATTATTTGGGCTTCTTCAGACTTGACAGTTTCTTAGAACTTTTTCTTTTGAATGGACTTCACAGTTTTGGATTTTATAGACTGTCCCCCTCCATTTTGGCTTTCTGGAAGGTGCCTTTATGGTGTGAAATTTGTGACTCTGTTGTACATGAGAATCTATTATACATTACAAGAACAAGGATTTGGGAATCAGGCCTCCTAAGACTCAATCCCACTTCTGGTACTTACAAACTACGTATGTGATCTTGGGCACGTTATCTAATTTCATAGAATCTCAATTTTTAAAAAATCTCAGTGGCATGACCTACCCCTTTGGTCAGAGAAAGGAACAAGGTCATTCATATAAAGGCACTTACAAAACACGGCACAGGGGCTGGTGAGATGGCTTAGTGGTCTAAAGCACCTACTTAGAACAAGCTTAGCAAAGCACAGGGACCACGGTTCAATCCCCCAGCACCACATGCCAGCCAGCCCTGCCCCCTGGTGGGCTGAGCAGGCCACACACACACACACGCACACACACACACTCACACACACAAATAAATAAATAAATTAAAAAAAAACACGGCACAGTGGTAAGACACTCATGAGTAATGGTTGCGGTGTTATTCTTATAATCAGTGTCATAAGGAATAGGAAAAGAAAAAAGAAACAGTTTTGTTTCTTAGGAACTCATTCAGTGTTAAAGGCAGATGAAAGTCAGTGTTCTTATTCCATTGAGACAGTTTTGGAAGTAGAATAAGGTTTATTATTTCTGAAGGCAGAAAATCAAATATCTTGGAATGCTGGAAATATATGAGGAATTAATTTAGTAAAAGGCGAAAGATTTATATGATCTGAAGAGAAACCAGAGTATGAGGAATTAATTTAGAACAGGAGGTGTGAGTATGGCTGGTATCTGGGTGGTGCGCTTGGAGGAAGCTGTGCTGAGTGCACTGTTTACAAACAGGTGAAGGCTGGGATGCTGCAGGTGCTTGGGAGTCCCTGGGGAGGGTGGATGGAAAATATGTGGATGAGCCTCGGAAGCAAACTCATTTGACTGCGTCATTCTGTGGCCTTGCTTTTGACCCGGTAGAGAACATACCAAAAAGTATGACAAACTATTCCATGGTCTCATCCCCAGTTGTTCCAGTTATGGAATCAAGGCAAATAATAGGCCATAAATAGGTTTTGAAGAAGGATTGATAAAAGAAGATAGCACTGAGATTAAGTAAGGGAAATACCTGAAATAGATAATTCAATATCTAAATCAAGATTTTCCTTCAGACACAGAATGCATTACAAGCATTGTTTGCTTTCCAGGATGAATCCTTAAGCAAGAATTCTGGTTCCTTTGAGACATTCATGGAACCAATTAGAATCAGGGTCTCACTAAGCAGCTCCAACTCATAGTGATCCTCCTGCTTTCAGCCTCCCCAACACTGGGATGACAGGCGTGGGTCCCCACACCCATTCTCAGTGACTGGCTAAGGGTGCTCAGGGGTGGTGCCGGTGCTACATGTGGTGCCAGGGATGAAACCAAGTCCCTGTGCTTGCCTCACAGGTGGTTAGTCCACTGAACTCTTTCTGGTCCTAGAACTTACTTAGAAAGAAGTATCACATTTTCATTTCCATTTGAAAAAATTTGCTGGTGATATAATAATAAACTTGTTTCTGATATGAAACTTCTCAGTTTTTATTGGTCCCAGAAGTGATAGATTTGTTTTCTGAACCACGCTGTAACTTTCTGCTCTATATACTGCTCATCACTTTCTCCAAAACGATTATGAGTTGCATCAGTCTCTGGCTTCTGGATTCTAATTGTGTATGTTAAGCTGCTTTGTCCTGCAGTAATGGTTGAGCTGCCTGGCATCATGCCTGATGCACGGTCACATGGGGACTGATTTCCCTAATGATGACTGAGAGAAGTTGCATGACGGTAAAGTGCAGCCCTCATTTATATGGCTTTGAAGTATTCTATTTTTTAAAGTGGCATGACATTATCAGTAAATTTCTGAGGCTACTCAAGGGCTTATCTATCTTATTAGCACTGTTGAAATTTGGGGCTGGAATGCTCTTTCTTGTGGTGGAGTGGTGTTTACTGCCTTGTAGAACAACCCATGGCCTTTTGGCTCTGAGTAGCCAGCAGCACACCTGCTTGTTATGTAACAGCCAAAAGCTCCCCAGGGGGTAGATTTGTCCTGAGTTGAGAAACGCTGAACAAACCTAAAATACCCAAGCCAAGCAGATGATCTGTGGATAGTGAATAGATAGATGTATTGTCTCTGGAACCAGGAAGACCTAAGTTTAAATCCTGACTCTGCCTCCAGTCAGCGGTTTAACTATAATTGCAGTACATTATTTTTCTGGGTCTTAATTTCCTTAGTTACAAGGAGATACAGAAATAGCTCCTACTCGATAACATCACTCTGAATATGCATAAAATATATACATATATATATATTTACTCTGAATATGGAAAAAATATACATAAATATACAGACAGGGGCACACATGACCTAAACAGATGCTTGTCAAAAGAAAAATCTCAATAAATGTTACATGCCTACCCCACAATTTTCCTTTCATGTTCAAGATATTTAATTGACATATCTATTGATTCTTTTAATAAATATATTTTAGGGGCTGGGGAGATGGCTCAGTAAAGTAAGCACTTCCCTGGCAAGCACAAGGGTCTGAGTTCAATCCCCAGTTCCAAAA
>NW_004524811.1:1975789-2002638 GCF_000260255.1 Octodon degus
TATTCTACAAAACACAGTGCATTAAAACCAGACAGGGGAGATTGGTTTCCTTAAAGATTTCCCTGTGTAAAAGGTAAAAGTTGGGGAGATTGTGCTGAAATCCACCATTAACACACAGCCATCCTTAGAAACGGTAGAGCATTAGGACTCAGGGACAAACTTGGAAGGAAGAGGGAAAGAATGCTGTTCAAACCTCAAAACTGTTCTCTTAAATTTAAGTTAACTATTGTCTATTGTGCAAATATGTTTTAAGTAGTAGCAGCTACTACTTTGGACTCTAAGAATATCTTATTAATAAAAAAATCTGCCCTTTTGAAGTTTATATTCTGTTGGATGATTCTGTAGTATCTACCTCTCATCTATCTCTCCTGTGAAGATGCTGGTAAGCACTGGGGTGGTCTGATCTGGGAAGCCTTCACTGACAAGAGTGCATAAGAGGCTTGAAGGAGGTAAGGGCAGGAGTGAGCCATATTGATTACCTGCTGGAAAGACCTTGCAGACTTCCAAGTGGTGGCTTCATGGGAGAGTTGAACACACAAGTCTGGATCCCTGTGAGAAGTCAAGAGTTGAGGGTCACTTGCACAGAGCCTCTATTTCAAAGACAGGACAAATGAGACTACCAAGGAAAAGTGTGTGGTTGCAGAAGAGAGGCTCTGCACAGCTTAGAAGGGCATAGGACCAATTAAGCAGCAACTACCATTGAGTAGCAGGAGGACTGTGGTGCCAAATAATGCAAAAGGTACACTTAAAAAATGAAAGGATGGTAAACTCTGCTGGATAATACTAAGGGCTCAAATGAAATCAGAACAGATCTGTATGCTCCCTGGCTTTGGCAGTATGGAACTCATGGGTGAGTACTGCAAGAGTAATGTCAGTGGCGTGATGGAGTCATAAGTTTTCAAACTGGTTGAGGAAGGTCTGGTGTGCATCTCAGAGGAAGAGTTGCAAAGACGTAGTTCTTGAGGACTCCAGAAAGTGGGATTCAGATCACAAGTGGAAGGTTTAACACTAGAAACAAATACAGAGTCTTTTTCTGTAGTAGCAGAGGGAAAGACAGAGTGTAGATTCAGATGCAGAGAAGTCATTAGATTTGATGAAAGAGAAAGCAGAAAGTTCCTATTTTATTGTTCCTACTTAAGGCACAAGCTGGATGTGCATGGGGGATTGGAAGCCCAGGTCTGAGGGTGGGGAAGGATGTACCATAGCTGTAGAAGAAGCCACCTGACATGTTCATCTTGTAAGTTCTCAGATGTGACCCAGTGTGGTTTTTATTCCTCAGCCAAGAGACTGGAGTCATATCAGGAAGCTGTCTCTGAAGATGAGGATTGTACAGACACTCTCAGCAGCTCCCTCAGCAACATGGCAAAACCAAGAGCTCCCTGCTGCAGGATGGTCCAAAGCAGGCCTCTGGGAAGCAAGCCCCCAGATCATCTCTCTGGGAGCACGTCTGCCATAGGCGATGGAGAAGGAGCCACTGAAGTGCTTCGTTCCAGACAGGCTGCTTTCAGCAGCCCCATTGTAAGTGTTTGTGGGATTAGGCTCTTGCACAGCCACAAGAATGAGGAAAGAACAGCCTCAGGTGGGGCCAAATTCTGTTTTCTTGTCTGTTGGAATATAGACTGAGACAAAAAAACAAGATGTGGTGCATGTTGTGCCATATAATACCTGCAAACAGACATTGTCACAACTTTCTATTTTTGGAAATAGTTCAATGCTGAAAAGTCATAGATCATTTCTGAAAATTATATTTCTACTGAGGGCTCATCATGTCTGAGCTTGAAAAAGGCTCCCTTGTTTTAATGATCGTAGCTCCTGTTCAGAAGCAACAAAGCTTGCCTCATAGCCAGGATACTATCTCGTAGCCAGGAAGGTGTGTGCAATTGATAGGTAAACTCACAGACCTTCAGAGGTCTTTATCACTGTGTAATCATCTTGCCACTACACCTGTGACCTTCCCCATTTTTAGTCCCCAAGTAGCACTTATTAAATATTTCATTTCAGAGCTCAACAAAATGTGTTTTGTTTTGTTTTGTTTTGTTTTGTTTTGTTTTGTTTTGTTTTGTTTTGTTTTGTTTTGTTTTGGAACCAGGGATTGAACTCAGGCCCTTACGCTTTCCAGGGAAGTGCTTATTCTACTGAGCCATCACCCCGGCCCTCAAAATGTGGTTTTGCAAAACCCTACTTACTGCATACAAAGACAGCGTGGAACATGGAAAATAGAAAGACATCCATGTAAAAGAATTGGAAATAAAAAAAAATTAATAATTTTATTGAGAAATAAATAGCAATGAGACAGTTCAAAACTGATTATTAGCACAGTTTCAATAATTAATACATTGCATATTGTTGTCTTAGTGGTTATTCATTGCACAACATGCAGACATGCTATCCAGTCCACAAACACTAATAGAACAAATCTCTCTATTCAGTGATCCAAAAGAATGCAGCTCTGTGTCTATCCTAAATATTTTGAACATGCAGATAACAGAATGGTGGTTCATTTATATCCCCCTTTTTTGTTTAGTTTTGTCAGAGAAGGCTATTCCATTGTCATTTAAATATTGTAGATGCCTGCATTCAGCAAAATATTCCTATGTAGTCCAGTAGTCCATAATAGTAGTGAGTTTTCTGTAAGACTGGCAATGACAAAAGTTGTTGACTTGCCTGGGGAGATGGCTCAGTGCAATAAACGCTTGCCTGGCGAGTACAAGGGCCTGAGTTCAATCCCTGGTTCCACCAAAAACGAAAAGAAAAAAAAAGTTGTTAACTTGAGCCTTTTACAACTCAGTATATTGATGTGGCTTTACTTTTTATAGTCCATTTTTATACTTTTCTGCGGGATTGTTAAGACCAAGATAAAGCCAGACCTATATAACAAGTAGTGTAACTTCTGCATCTGATAAGGTCAGTCAAATCCCCTCAGGATTTATCCTGAAACCCTGTACCGCAGTTTGTAGATCCTTTGTCAGTGTCAGCCATGTGGATGCGTTACGGCCATTGCTTGACCAATTTGCTCTCGGTGAAAGCCTGAGAGAATGTTTTCTCTCTATATGATTCTCCTTAGGCACAGTCTACATCAATGATCACATTCCTCTGTAGCCCCATGATCTCCTTGATCAGAAAATTTGGGACACAAGTGAGTTACTTGATATTACAGTACAGGTTCACCTATGTCCTGAGTCTTCACTGAACTTGAAAGGCCGGGGCCAAAATGTTGGCTGTCCTTACAGCCCTTCTTTTCTCTAATTTTTGGTCTGTGAAATTAGGTTGTTAACCATCCATAAGAGAAGCTTATTGATATTACCTACAACATAGACAGTTGAGGTTAACCTGAATGTCTGAATACAAACATCTTAGGCACAACATGGAACAGGTGTTTTTCCATCAGGTGTTTATATGTTAAACTTAAAGTCCCTACAGAATATGAAGAAAAAAAGTTAAACAAACAAAAATATTTTTAAAAATAGGGATAAACAGTAACATATTTTTACACAGAAATTTAGAAATCTAACTATATACAGCATTGTACCAGGACAGTCCTATGATAATTTTTTTCTTGTTTCTTGTTTTCATTTATTATCCCCCCCACCTTTTTCTTAAACATTTACTTGAGAGACAGTATGGCAGTAATTTTTATGTCATGACAAACAGTACATATTTAGAAGACCAGAATGACAGGCATTCCGAGCATGACCCTACCATTATACATTGCTATCTTCAGTGCAGTTGATTAGTTCACAGATATCAGCATATATAGTTAGTCAGGGTGAGAATCCTACCAATTAACAGCTAGTTTCAAAAACATGCTGCAGATTCTCAGGATCATTCCATAACCCATCATGTGCATATAAATGTATGGCTTTGCCCCTGCCATGTTTCTTAGCTTTTCTCCTTGCCCTCTCTTCATTGTCTAATCCTCAACTTCTTGATTTCCTTTTAATTGTGTTATTCCTTTCTATTTTATTTCTTCTTTGGAGTTCTTATACTAGAGAGATTATACATTATTTACACATGTGGGTCTGGTTTATTTCACTTATGAGTATATCTTCAAGCGTCATCCAATTAAATATAAAGGCTTCAAGTTTATCACTCTTTATAGCTGAGTAATACTTCATTGCATAAAAATATCACATCTTTTACATCCATTCCTCAGGTGACAGGTACCTTGGTTGTTTCCAAGATTTGCTATCACAAATTGCACTGCTATAAACATAGGTATGCATATATCACTATGATATAATGTTTTCAGTTCCTCCAGGAAAATTCCTAGTAGGGGGATAGCTGGTTTGAACAGGATTTCCAGTCTTAGTTTTTTTAAGGAGTCTCCACATAGATTTCCATATTGGTTGCACCAGTCTACATTCCCAGCAGCAGAGAGAAGAGTTCCTTTTTCCCCACAGCCTCTCCAACATTTGTTGTTGTGTGATTTCTTTATGACAGCCATTCTTTCTGGGGTAAGGTGTTATCTATGTGTTATTTTAATTTGCATTTCACGGATGGCTAGTGATGTGGAGCATTTTTTCATATATTTATTCGTTACTTTAATTTTGTCCTCTGAGTAGTGTGTGTTCATCTCGGATGCCCATTTCTGGATTGGGTCTTTAAATTTTGGGACCCTAATGTTTTTTAGTTCTTTATAAATTCTAGAGAGCAGACCTTTGTCTGAGTGCTTATTAGTCAAGATTTTTTCAAAATTTATGGGTTGTTTTTTCACTTTTTTGGTAATTTCTTTTGATGTGCAAAAACTTCTCAATAAGAGGAGGACCTAGTTGTTAATTCTTTCCAGTAATACCCATGCAATTTGATTTTTGTTCATGAAATCTTTGCCTACCCCTATGTCTTCAGGAGTTCCTCCTACTTTCTCTTCCAGGAGATTTAGTGTTTGTGTTTTAATGTTTAGGTCTTTAATCTATTTTGACTTTAGCTTAGTGCATGGTGATAGACCTGGGTCAAATTTCAGATTTTGGCATGTAGAGAGCCAGTTTTTCCAGCACTATTTATTGAAGAGGCTGTCTTTCTTCAAGTAAGCATGTTTGTCCCCTTTGTCAAAGATAAGGTGACTGAGTGTGTTCATAGAGGCTTCTGCATCTTCTAATCTATTCCATTTATTCTTAGGTGTATTTTGTTGCCAATACCATGCTGATTTTATTACTGTAGCTTTGCAGTATAATTTCAAGTCAGGAATTGTGATGCCTCCTGCCTTGTCTTTGCTGCCCAGGATTGTCTTTGCTGTTCTACGTGTTTTCTGGTTCCAAATAAATTTTAGGAATGATTTCTCTAGGTCTATGTTGTAGGTGGGTGGTAGTTTGATAGAGATTGCATTAACTTTGTACAGCAATTTTGAGAGTATGGCCATCTTCACAATGTTGGTTCCTCCTGTCCATGAGCAGGGAATATCTTTCCATTTTCTGAAATCCTCTATGATCTCTTTTTTCAGAGTACTGTAATTTCCCTTGAAAAGATCTTGAGGTTCTTTAGTTAGATGAATTCTAAGGTATTTCATTTTCCTTGGTGCTATTGTAAAAGTTATTGTTTCTCTAATGTCCCTCTCAGTGTGTTTGTTATCTGTGTAGATGAATGCTATTGACTTTTGGGTGTTAACTGTGTATACTGCTATGCTACTAAATTTGTATATCAATTCTAGTAGCTTCTTGGTGGAGTTTTTTGGGTCTTCCAAATAAATTATCATGTCTTTTGCAAATAATGATAATTTAACTTCTTCTTTACCTATTCTTATTCCTTTTATTTCTCTCTTATCTACTGGATCTACCTAATGATTCCAGAACTGCATTGAATAGGAGTGGCGAAAGAGGACATCCTTGTCTTGTATGAGATATGAGAGATTTCAGTTTTTCCCCATTTAGAATTATGTTAGTTGCTGGAGAGATGACTCAGAGGATACGTGCTTCCCTGGCAAGCTCAAGGGCCTGAGTCAATCCCTGGTTCTGTGAAAAAAAAAATATATAGACTTAGAATTATGTTAGCTGTTGGGTCGTCAGAGATGGCTTTTATCAGATTGAAGTAGAAGCCATCTATTCCAATTTTCTGTAGGACTTTGAACATGAATGAGTGTTGGATTTTGTCAAAAGCCTTTTCTACATCAATTGAGATGATCATGTGATTTTTAGATTTACTCTACAGATATAGTGTATTATATTTATAGATTTGCATATATTGAAGCATTCTTTCATCCCTGGGATGAATCCTACCTTATCATGGTGCATAATCTTCTTGATGATTTGATGTATTGTGTTTGCTAGGATTTTATTGAGGAAGTTTGCATCTATGTTCATGAGGGAGATTGACCTGTAGATCTCTTTTTTAGTTGTGTCTTTCCCTGGTTATGGTATTAGTATAATGTTTGCTTCCAGAAATGATTTTGGGAGGATTGCTTCCTTTTCAATTTCATGGAAGAGTTTGAGGAGTATAGATATTGTATCATCCATAAATTTATTGTAGAATTCAACTGTGAATCCTTCAGGACCTGGACTTCTCTTTTTCGGTGGGATTTTTATTACATTTCGTATTTCATTGGCTGTTATTGGGGTATTGCGAGTTGTTATATATTTATGATTCGGTTTTGGTAATTTGTACCTTTCTAGGAATCTGTCCATTTCTTCTGTGTCTTCTATTGTGTGAGAGTAAGTATTCTCACAGTAGCTATTGACAATCTGAATTTCCACTCAGTCTGTGGTAATTACACCCTTTTCTTTCCTTATTGCTTGTATTTGAATATTTTCCTTCCTCTTTTTGATGAGGCTAATCAATTTTGCTTAATCTTTAAGAACCAGATTTTTCATTTGTTGATTCTTTCAACTGTTTTCTTCCTCTCAATTAAATTAATTTCTGCTTTATTCTTTATGATTTCTTTCCATCTGTGGTCTCTGGCTTTGGTTTGCTCCTCCGTTTGCAGATGAAAAAAATGTGCATTCAGCTGTGGTTGGATGGAACACTCTGTGTATGTCCATCAGGTCTGTTTGTTCCAAGCTCTGTTTCAGTTCTGCTACTTATTTCTAACTTTTTGTGTGCTTGACCTACCTTTTTGGATTAAGAGGTGTCAAGGTCTTCCATTAAGATTGTGGCATTGGATGTTACATTTTTAATATCCATTAAGATTTTTCTTATGTAGTTGGGTGCTCCCGTGTTTGCTGCATACATATTTCTGTGTGTTACCACTTACTTTTGAATTTTTCCCCTAACCAGTAAATAGTGACTTTCTTTATTTCATTTAATCATTCTTGGTTTGAAGTTGAGACTGTCTGAGAATAGGATTGCTACGCCTGCTCTTTTTCAGAGATGCTGGGACATGTAGTATTGTTTTCCATCCTTTGACTTTCAGTCTATAAATTTCTTTTTGAGTTAAGTGTGTTTCTTGTGTACAGCATATTGTTGGGTTTTGTTTCCTAATCCACTGTGCCAGTCTATTTCTTTTAATTGGCGAATTGAGTCAATTTGCATTGATGATTTAATTGAGATATATTAACTTACAATTGACATGTTATTTACCTGCTGTTGTTTAGTCCTTTTTCTCCTCTATTTAATTGTTTGCCATACTTAGTGGGTTCCTTCTGTTCATGGAGTTCTGATCATTTTTGTCCCTCTCTAGAAATCTTTAATGGTTTGTGTAGGTGTGGTTTTGTCATCATGAAGTTCTTTAGTTGTTCTTTGTCATGGAAGTATTTTATCTTCTCCATCAAACTTGAAAGTGAGTTTTGCAGGGAATAATAGTCTACACTGGAATTTGTTTTCATAGAGGACTTGAAGTGCTCTGCTCCATGCGCTTCTTACCTTCATGGTTTTTGAAGAGAAGTCAGCTGTAATTCTGATGAGTTTTCCTTTGAATGTGATCTGCTTCTTTTCTCTAGCAGCTTTCCATATTTTATTCTTGTGCTGGACTTCTGGGATCTTGACTATTATATGTCTCGATGTGTTTTTATTTGGCTTGAAGTTATTTGAACATCTGTATGCTTCAGTTGCCTGAATATCAGATTGTTTCCTCATATTTGTGAATTTTTCTGCTACTACTTCTGCCCATATTCTTTTTATATCATTTGTATTGTCTCCTTTCTTATTGATGCCTATTAGTCTCACATTGTTCATTTTTGCATCATCTTCCGGGTGATGAATTTTTTTTCCTGTGTCCTAGTTGTTTTTAAGAGATCTTTTCTTACCTTTTCACTAGCTGTGACAGTGTCTTCAAGATCTGAAACTCTATCTTCACCTTCACTCAAACAGTTTTGCAAGCTTGTGATTGAGATTTTAAGTTCCTCTATATCTCTTTGACTCTGCTTCATGCGATCTGTTTCTTTCCTGTATTGCTCATTCAAGGTATCCGTTATTTTTCTAATCTCTTCTATTTCTTTATCAGTGTTTTCTTGAGAAGCAGTTATTAATTATTTTACTACAGAGATTTATTTCTGATCTGATTTCTTCTTTATGTTTCTGCATTTGATTCTTTACTTCCAACGCTATTCAGAGATTTCTTTATTCATTTCAGAGGTTTTTTCTGATCTGAGTTCCTCCATACCTTTCTGCAGTTGTTTCTGTACGTCAGATGCTATTGATTCAGACATTTCAGTTGTGTGATTCCCAATTTCTTCTGTGCTAGCGTCCTCTGCACTTGTTTTGGTTGGGTTTGGGGCCTGAGATTGCATTTTGCTCCTTCTCTTTGTCATTTTGTATACTATCCTCTGACCTTTGGTATAGAGCTTTGGTGCAGTTACAACCTTAGCACCTACTGAAATTTGGGTGCAGATCTAAGAAATTTGAGTTCATCCAGTTGTGCCTGGCTTGGTTCTAGCTGTTGTGCTCAGCTCCTTCCTGCTGCAGCCCTTGGAAGTAAACCTGTTGTACTCCTCTGGGAAGTTGTTCTGCTCCTGGATTAGTTGAGTGGTTCTGGACCCTAGTCTCTCTGCGGGGACTTCAGCTGCACTTTCACCCCAGGCCCATGTGACAGTCCTGGTCTGGGTCTGGAGTGGTCCAGGGGATGCAGGGGAGCACAGAAGCTCTCCCACATACTTGCGGGGCCTGGGATTTGTCTAGGTCTGGGAGGGGTTCCGAGAGTGTGGCAGAAGTTCTCACTCACTCAGCGGCCTTGGCGGGACTCCGGAATGATGGAGGGGTCCCAAGAGCATGGCAGAGGGTCTCACTGATGCTGTGTGCCTGGGCTTGATCCGGAAAGGTCCAGTGGATGCAGGGGAGGAAGCTCTCCCACAGACTCGCCAGGCTTGGGTTTGGGCTGGGTCGGGGGTTCCTGAGAGCATGGCAGAATTTCTTGCTCACTCAGAGGGCTTGAGGGGGCACTGGGTGGATGAAGGGGTCCCAAGAGCGTGGCAGAGGGTCTCACTCATGCGGCGTGCCTGGGCTTGTTCCAGAGAGGTCCAGCGGGTGCAGGGGAAATCAAAAATTTTACAGCAGTTAAAATTACTTCCTGTGAAATTTCCACTTCATTCTGTGCCTTTCTTTGTTATATTCATGCTTGTACTTACAAACATGGAGATTCTCCAGCTATGATTCAAGCAACAATTCCACAATATGTGTGTTACATAACAATAACTCGGCTTCTGGGAACCCTCCTATTGCCGTATTGGTTATTGTCTGATTTTCATTGTACAGTAGATATGTGATATGAGTCACCCCAGGGATCTCACAGGACCTGAGACAGCCAGAAGGAAACCTACAAGCTCTTTGAAAACTTGCCAAAAATTGTGTTTTCACAGCAACCAGTATGACTATCTTAGTCCACCTCATTTCTGTACCACAAGGACAGTGATGGCAAGCCAATGGCATGCATGTGGCATTGGGCTCTACAACACTGAAAGCTCTAAAAGGCTCACTGTCACTGCACTAGTGGGTGACATCCATTACATTGCATCTGCACCATGGGTCAAGCTGTTTCAGACATCTAGACTTCATTTTCTCCAACTTTCGAAAAGGAAAAAGAAATAAATATAGCCCTCTGTACATTCACCTTACCTACATATTAGAAATATACTATGTATGGATATATGCTTCTTCTAGGTTGTTTTTGTGCATATCTTTCTACTGAACATTTACATATTCCAGCCACCTGAAAACAACCACAGTTGAGTTCTGTTTGGTGGGCATAATCCTGTGCTGCCTGGCTGCAAGCCTGTGCCGTGCCCTCCTCAGCACTTCCTGATCAAGCCTCGTGCTCTTCCTGGCGCCAACATGCACTTCTTAAAGCACCGTTGTTTATCACATTTTCCTTGTGTAAAATAGGTTCTCCATAGGTTACACAAAACTGAGGGGCCATTGGTTTCTTTAGGAACTGCCTCGGGTATCAGCTTCTTTGGAATGTTCTCAGATTCTCTTTCCTCGGCCTCCAAGCTCTGTGCACTCCTTTCCTCTGCCCCTTGGTCTGTGCTGTGATGGCCTCATTTCTGCATCTGGCAGGGCTGCTGGCTCCACGAGGGTAAGGATGCAGGTGTCTTTTAGCAGTGCCTGGCACCTTCTCGAAGTACTCTGAAGGCTGTGGAATTAAGCCACTAAATAGGCTCAGCCTTCCCACTCTACCCATTGCTGTTTAGTTCCCCTGTATTCCACAGTTGTGTGTGTCATTCTGATGGTATCACTGTCTTGGAGTAGTTGTTCTAGTTTGTATCAGATTTTGCAAAATGACATTCTTTTATATAGAATTAAAAGGTCATGGTCTTCCTCGAAACATGTTAATCTCACATTCTTAGTCTTGACAAGTTTATTATGTCCTTCATGGAAACTAAAGATTGAGATGGCCCTTTGATCTTGGACCCACACTACAAACAACTGTAGAGATTTTGTATATCATTCTAAAGCCCAAGTGAAGCACACTAAGATGCCTAAAAGTAAAATGTAGAGGTAGAGGACAGTAGTAGAGCTGCCTGTTCAGCTCTGTCTTCCTTCTCTAGTGTCTGGCCATTGTTAAACTGTAGGTATTTTGAGATTTGTATAAATAGAATGAGTTCCTGTTACCTTCAGTTAAAAAATTCTTTTAAGTTATCTTAAAGCCATCCAAAAGCTTCACAAATAATGTAGCAAGCAAAGGAAGTACTGGCCAGTTTTACCTCTTTAATTTGGATTTAAATAGAAGAAAGAAAAAAGGAAAGAAAAAACTAAAGGTGAAAGCTATAACCTAGGAGGAAAGTTTAATAGGAGGGTAAGTCTCATATCTGAAATGGTCATGTGTCATCATAGATTAAGAAAAAGACATGTCTCCCAAATAAGGTTTTATTTGCATTTTGAGAAACTACCCACATTGTACTCACTATTCTATGATTAAGTTGGGAATTTACATCTTCTTAGAATTTTAATAAGATGGCTATTTTAAGCCTTGTATAGAGTAACATGCCCTTAGTCTGTTTCTCTACCCTTTTCCTTATTGAATAGAAGACCAACAAATATGTGCAATAATAGCCTTCAATTGTTTATCCTTATGGCAGGTCCTGAGTTAGGAATCCAAAGATCTGTAAGCTAAGGTCCTCACTTTAAAGGAATGTCCAAGCTCTCTGGGGTAAGAAGTAAATAAGAGATGTTGCGGGTCTGGTTCTCAACTGAATGGGCCTTCTGTGATGGCAGAGGCTGTGGATCACAGGAAAAGAAGCAACTGTTGATTTTATTATACAGTTCTCCATGCAGATGTGGGTAATAAGAGGATATCTGTGGAGATCGTCATATTGATAAAATCTTACATGTGATGACTGCTGCCTGTTCAATTCAGCCTGTCTTAGTCACAGAGAACACTGTGTAGAAAAACAACTGAAGTAGGGAACTCTCCCTATCTATGGCTTTATTTTGATATGAACTGTTCCTTAAATCTTTTTCTGGGTTCTTTAATTATATGGCTTTCTGGGTCTTCATAGTCCTGAGTTTGTCGGTTTTTCTCACTTGATTTGGACAGTTCTTATCCACACAGTTTTGCTGATCAGAATAAAACACGCATGCATGCACGCATGCACGCACACAGCTTGGCTAGCCTTGAGTGTTGTGTTTATTCTCATTACTCTCATGATCATGGGAATAGGTTTTCTGCAATAGAGTCTTCTGCTGGAAGTATTTGAAGAGGAGTCTTAAGAATGCAGTATGACAGCTGGTGATACATGCACCTTTAATTCTATGTGAGCGGATAGCCTGTGTAAAATGCGTACATGTCCTTTAAGAAGAAAAGAAAGAAAAGGAGGACTAGATTACTTGGGTTCTGCTGCACCTATGTCATCTCAGCCATTATCTCATTTATCTTGGATGGCCACCTGAGGGAGTGCGTGTTATTTTTACCATTATACAGAGAAGGGAAATGATGCTCAGAAGGTTAAGGAAGCTGCCTGGGGCTACCCATGAGGATATAAGACCTGAACTAAGGTGCTCAGACTTGAAGCCTAACCCACGTAAACACTAGCTCAAGCACTTTCCTTATCACACTTCCGCTGCCCCTGAACTCCAGGTGCAAATGTAAGCCAGGGACTTCTAAGTCCAAGGTCACACCTCTCTGTATTTTACTCTTGCTCTAAATCGCTTGTCCTGGCTTCCTGCAGTCAGTGTGATTTATTATCCAGCATCCCAACTCATCCAGAATAGATCAGTGCTTTTGTAGAGCCTGGAGTATGACAAATAGTCCCTCCGTTGACTCGACTTAAACATTTGTAAAGCAGCTGATTTTATGTAACAGAATTCTAATCAGATTTCTTCTGCAACACTTTTGTTAAATCTAGCATTCCTGCATAAGTATAAGAAGCACTGCATTAAATAAAAAGCATGCTTCTTTTTCAAAGAACATAACTTTTTAGAGCAAATCATTCCTAGGCATCTTTAAGAAGACAACAGAATTATGATCAGAAAACTCTTGGAAAGCTGGTAATCACTATGATGAAAGTGACCATTACATATACATAAATTATACTAATAAACTTAATTAAAATATTTGTTAATGTCTTACAAGATATTGCTGGAAAATGCAGTTAAATATGTTAACCTACTTATTATTTCTATTTTAGCAAGTTGATTTTCACAATAGCAGTCTATTTAGAAGTAATGTGATATAAGTACAAACCTTACTTATAAAGAATCTATTATTTCTGAATGAACTATGACCAAGGTAGAATTCTAAGCATAACAAAACGTATGTCTAGCACTCTATATTTTTAAATGAGAAATATGTGTTAAAATACATTTTGTTGTAAGTTATCTCCTGTTCAGTTTAAGAGTCAAGGAAACCTCCACTTACAATGTATAATCTGGATTTTCCATTTATTTTTATCTCTTGCATTTTCCTGCTGTCACTTCACTTATTATACTATATGCTGTAAGCTTATTTTAGTTGCTTCACTTAGAATTTTGTTATAAAAATTGCTTCTTATGATGCTAACAACACTTTCACTGAATTTTTAGGAAACTGATGTGGTACCAGACACCAGGCTTTTGGACAAATTTGCTCAGATTACACCTCATCTCTTTACCCCACTAGATGGGGCCATCCAGGAGCCACCACTGGAGACTTTGTGCATCATGGACTTCTTCATTGCTCTGGCAATTTGCAACACAGTAGTAGTCTCTGCTCCTAACCAACCAAGACAAAAGGTAAAGTCTCTCATGCAAACAAGGATCAGCAGCGCAGAAAAGAACCATGGGTGGCCCTGTATATACTCTGGTCTTGTTATGTTACAGTGACAGATAGTAGTGGCACCTGACAACAGCATGTGTTTAACATATATCAGAACCTATTATTTGCCCTGCACTTACATGTTCTAAATAATTTACTGATATAAATTTGGTTAATTCTCCCAAAGCCTCTGAGAGCTGCCTATTCTTTCTCTACTCTTCCCCATATTACAGATGATTTTAATTTACCTAGGGTCACAATACTAGTTTTGGGAGGAGGTGAGATTTGAACCTAGGGAATATGGCTTAAAGTTACAACATGAGTTGCGAATTAGAACATTCATTTTGTTTCTTGTTCCTTACCAAATGGAAATTTCTAAGACCACCAGCATTTTACATACAACATCAAACAAAATATAAAATACATTTGGTTCACTGTCATGTTTGATGATAAAATACATTTTCATGTGCCAGTTAGATTTGTTTTAATTCAGTCAATCTGAAATTCATTATAATATACAAAAATTCTTCAGATGTTATAAAACCTGGGATTTGGGTTTTTGTGTTTTATTTTTTATTAATTTTAATGAGAAATAGCAAAGAGATAGTTCCAAAACAGGTTAGTAGGACTGTTACAATAATTAATACGTTTTGTATTGCTGTCTTCATAGTAGTTATTCAGAGTACAAGATGCAGACATGATATGTTGTCTAAACACTATTAGTACAAATCTTTCTTCTTATTGAACTAAGAGAAAGTAGCTATGTATCTATCCTAACTATTTTTATATATGCATACATATTTTTTTCACTACAAAATGGTCTTTCATTTATATCTCCCTTTTTTGTTTAGTTTTGTCACAGATGAGTGTTCCATTGCCATTCAAATATTGTAGGTGCATGAATTCAGTAAAACAACACAATATAGTCAAATAGTCCATAATAGTAGTGGGTTATCAGCAGAACTGGCAATGTCAGAAGTTGTTGACTAGAGCCTTTTACATCTCAAAATATTAATATGACTTTACTTTTTGTACCTCATGGTTATACTTTTCTGCTGGATGGTTAAGACCAAGATAAAGCAAGGACTGTATAACAAAAAATGTAACTTTTGTGTCTGACAAGGTCAGTCAGATCCCCTCAGGATTTACCCTGAAACCATATACAGCAAAAACCTGGGATTTGAAATTCTGTTATTGTCTTAGAATTCATGGAGAATTCATTTCTCATTAACAAAATGACTTGGTTTAGCTGCCGGTGATTCACCACTTGGCTTTGCTAGCTTTCTTGTATATAACTCTTTCCACACAGCTACTTAAAATTCAGTTTGCTTCACAACTCAATTAAAATTTAATTTTCCATCACATCATTTTCTTTTGGCAACTTCAGAGATGATCAACTTTAACCTAGAAGTAATTTCCTTCCAATTATGATACATTTGATCTGCAACTGTATTTTTATAAGGCTTTGCCTTGAAAGTTGTTTTTTGAAAAATGATTATATAGTTAGAAGATAAGTCACTAGACGTTTTTGTTTCCCGTAACATTTTTTTCTCTTATGTATCTGTTTCCAAGTTGGCATCTGTGTAAGAAATATTGTTTCCCTCATTCTCAAATAATGTGATATTCCACTATCAGAAAATCTCTATGGCACATGGGAACAAAGACTTCATGGTATTTCTTTTCTTTTTCTTTTTATAAAAAATTTGAAATTAAAAAAAAATCTTTATTTATTTGCTGCATGGTCTTGCTACATAGCTATGACGCGTAGTGATCCTCCTGTCTCAGTGTCCCCAGTGCTGGGATTATAGGCGTGCACCCCAACACCCATGTTGGGGGAGGCAGAGTGCTCCTGGGGTTCTAGGATGGCATGGTGTCTGATACTGGGGATCAAACCTGGGTCCTTGCGCTTGCAGGCAGGCTCCCCGACCACCAAGCTATCTCACCAGCTCTGGTATTTCAAGATGATGGCAGAAGGGCTGTTTAGAGGGGCTGATCAGAATTCATATGCAATATAAAAGTCTTCTCTGTGATTAGGCTTTATTCTTCTTACTCTGAGTTGCCAGTGATTTCAAAAATTGACCCACGAGGGCCGGGGAGATGGCTCAGTGGAATAAGCGCTTACCTCGCAAGCGCAAGGGCCTGAGTTCAATCCCTGGTTCCACAAAAAAAAAAAAAAAAAAAAAAAAAATTGACCCATGAGACCCTCAAACTATCATAAAGGTAGTAATTTTTAAGGGAAAACTTTTTAATTCCCCAGACACTTCTGAATGAGAAAAGTTTATAATCCAAATAATTGATTGTCCATGATTAGTATTAAATTCCAGGTTTAATCAGTGATAAAGAAAATAGATCTAGGCAAGACATGGTCTTTAAAAAGAAAGGGCAAGGGACTAGGGCGGCAGCTAAGTGCAGAGACTGTGGTTTTGCTCCTTTGGCACCCGCGAGCGTGCATGTGTGCACACACATGCACACACACATCCCTAAAACCAGGGTACAAATAAGAAAAGGGTCTACAAAATAGAAAGCCTAAAGCATGTTATGATACTGATGATACTAATAGCTATTCGTCCTTAAGCTTCCTTTCCTTACTGGCCTTTTTCTTTTAAGTAAAAATATCTTTTGTAGAATCTGGAAAGTAAAAGAAAAAACTTTATTTTGTTAAGCTTTTGGGTTTTTTTCTTCCAGTGTTTTTACTATGGATATTGTTTATTTGGTTTTGTAT
The DNA here is from genome assembly GCF_000260255.1 of Octodon degus. Taxonomy (NCBI): domain Eukaryota; kingdom Metazoa; phylum Chordata; class Mammalia; order Rodentia; family Octodontidae; genus Octodon; species Octodon degus. The sequence continues at coordinate 1,992,103 of NW_004524811.1, forward strand.
TTTTCATACTGTTCACTTAGCTTTTCTAGTATCAATCCTTGGTCTTTACATAAATAACGTATATATTGCGCTCTTCTTACTTTTTGTTGAATACATGATTTGCTTATCATTTTTAAATTGTTATTACAAGGAGACACACAACATCATGGATTTTATCTTGAATTATTTCTTAAATTTGTTTTTAAATTTATTTATTTGATACAGGGTCTCATTATGCAGTTCAGCCTGGTAGTGATCCTCCTGTCTCAGCCTCCCCAGCCCTGGGAGTACAGGCATGCACCACCATGCCCAGTTCTGGCATGTAGTACTGGCAGTCAAACCTGGGTCTTTGCACTTGCTAGGCAGGCACTTAGACCCCTGAGCTATCTCTCCAGCCCTATCTTGAAGTATTTCTATAGGAAAGATTGTTATGAGTGTGCTTGTGCTAGCATGTTACATTTTTTGCTATCAGTTATCAAAATCCTTCCCAAATGACTGTAGGAATTTATAATATCATTACTTTCAGCACATTCTTTCCCATAGAGGCTTTTATTTCTATTCATATTTTCTGTAGCAGTCGTAAGAAAAGAGTAGGCTGCTAACTGTTTAAGGGAGTGGTAACCTGTCTTAGCTTTTTCCAGTTGGACTTCAAAGTTGTTATAAGTTGGCTTGAGCTTTACTGTTGAATCTTTTCTAAATTATCTTTTCTAGATCAGGCTTTCTTCACTGAGTGGAACACCCATTAAGTCCTTGGAGGAGATTAAAAACCTCTTCCAAAGACTGTCTGCCCGAAGGTCAAGTTCACCGTCCCTTGCCAGTGGGAAGGACTTGCCATCGGGGATCCCCGGCACCTTTGTGAGCAGACTCCCTCTTTTCAGTCGGATGAAGCTCACTTCACCTGTGGAGGAGGCGGCCTCAGGGATGCATGAGAGCCTACAGGGCTGTAGTGACACCGCTGGCTGTACAGAGACTGAGAAACCCGGCAGCAGTGCAGGCCTCCCAGATGGCAAGGTGGACTCCCTCCCCAGAGCGTGCCTGGCCTCCAGCCTGTGTTACGAGGCCGAGAGCCCAGATGAAGCAGCCTTGGTGTATGCCGCCAGGGCTTACCGATGCACTTTACAGTCTCGGACGCCAGAGCAGGTTGTGGTGGACCTTGCTGCCTTGGGACCATTAACATTTCAGCTCTTACACATCCTGCCCTTCGACTCAGTAAGAAAAAGAATGTCTGTTGTTGTCCGGCACCCCCTTTCCAATGAAGTCGTGGTGTACACCAAGGGTGCCGATTCTGTAATCATGGAGTTGCTCTCAGTGGCTTCCCCAGGTGGGTTCAAATAGAGCTCAGAGATTGAAAAGCTGCTTGCAGTGCTTGGATAAGCACAAAGAAGCAAGTATGTGCAAGTTATGTATACCTGATAAAGTAGAGCGGAGGTGCCCGGGACTTGGCGGGAAGGCAGACTGAGTCCAGCGTGGCCTGCATCATGAGCTGTGTCTTGCTAGTTCCTTGCCTGCTCTCTGCCTAAGTCTTCATTAGAACAGGAACCTCTTCCTCCAGGACCGCCTTGTCCTGAGAGGCTGATGATGCTCGGTATGCACTAGCTTTGTGGGCCACTTTTGGCCAAGTGTTTAACAAATGGAAAGTGCTCAGTGGGAGCCGGCCATCGTCATCACAGGCCTGTTACTGTTCAGCTGATGGAGTAGGGGCAGTGTGTGGATCACGAGTTTGGTACTTTGCCCAGGAGAAAAAATTTAAGGGGGAAATGTAGTCTGAGTGTTTCCTTTTATAGATACACATTTGGGACTCAAAGCTGGAATGGCTTTCGTTTATTATGTATTAGACTGTCATTGCTTTTTAAAAATCTGACTGTAATTGGGGAAACTGGTAGGAAAAATAGTATCTTGCTCATTATTTCAGATGGAGCAAATCTGGAGAAACAGCAAATGATAATAAGAGAGAAAACCCAGAAACACTTGGATGACTATGCCAAGCGAGGATTGCGTACTTTATGTATAGCTAAGAAGGTGAGGCTGCTTGGTACACCTTACCTTGTTTTGTTCCTTTCCTTGTTTAGCCATTTAATGGAAACTACTATGTACCAAACCCCAACCTAAGTACTGGGGAAAGTCTTTAAACTGCTGAGTCTCTTCTGCGGCCTCTCCATTCCATATATTGGTTGGTTGAATTGTATTTCCAGTGTCCTGCCAGTGTTCTCCGAGTTCTCACATTCTTCACTATATCTGCAAAAGCTTTCGAATATAAATAGCTTCATCCTGAGTCACAATACGGGGAGCCTGCTTTCTTTCCTTTGTGATTTTGTAACTATTATCCCCACTCTCTTACAGCACTAAATGTGCTCTGGAAAGATTGAGGTCAGAGACCAGCCTTAATTTAACTTGCATAGGTTCTAGATAATTTTGTTAGTGCCCATGAGTATCTGAATCTAGGTAAATCTATTAGATTTTTATGTCACTACTAATTATTATCTATTAAGAAGAATATTGGGAAATAATGTACTCTTCCTGAATTAAATCTTAATGAGAAAGAAGAGCTCCAAGAAATTATTTGAGAGATGTCTTTACCAGAAACTCATTTCCCATTCAAATCCTACTCCTAGGGGCTATTCTGGGGAAACCAAAGCAAGTAGATGGCTTGTCTTCTAGTTCTTTCTTCTTCCTATCGTAGGTCATGAGTGACACTGAATATGCAGAGTGGCTGAGGGATCACTTTTTGGCTGAAACCAGTATTGACAACAGGGAAGAATTACTCGTTGAATCTGCTATGAGACTGGAGAACAAGCTAACATTACTTGGTAGGTGGTGTATGCTGCATCGCCTGAAGGCAGAATTTTGAAAACACTGATGTCTGTGGCATTCACGAGTGCCTCCCCCTCCCAAGTTTGAGCTAATAAATATACGTGGGTCTGCTATCCTAATGCAATCTATACCCAGCTTCCAATCCATTCTATTTTGTTTTCCTCTGTAGTGAACTAGATTTCACTTGTGGTGGGATTGGGACGGTCATTCTTAAGAAACTCATATAAAACATCAGCACCTAACACAGAGTACACAGCCTGGCATAAGAGAACAAAGTTAAAGTTTCTTTCTAGGAAGCATACAATGTACTTACTATGCATTGTCTTTTAAAATTCTCATAACAAATTTCCATCTTATTTAGAAGAAACAGGGCCCAGAGTTCAGTGACTTCCTTAATTCACCTACTAGTGATTAATAGTAACTAACAAAACATGACACTCGGGGCTGCCTGGATCAAGGGTCCATGCTCTGCACCTTTAACTGGTCTATGAAAATTTCTTTCTCTTCTCTAACTTTCTGATTTCAAGCCAGGTTCAAGCTGACACCACTTATGAACTTCATCAGGAGTCATCTAAAGAGTGCTAAACAATAACAATCTCAAACACAATTTGTTAAAAGCACACAACTTCTGATGTTAAACAGTATCAATGCCTGTATCCCATCCCCAGGGATTCTGATTCATGTCGTTTCTTGTATGCCCTGGGCATCAGAATTGTTGAGAGCTTCCTAAGTAATTCTGAGAGCAGTCAACTTTGAGAACCACAACTTTAAAAATGGATACAGAAGGGCTGGCGAAATAGCTCAGTGGACTAAGTGCCTCCTTGGGCAAGCACAGGGGCTGGGGTTCAATACCTGGCACCCCATGCTGCACCAGCGCTGTCCCCAGGCATGCTGAGCTGGCAACTGAGTGCAGGCGTGGTGGTGCATGCCTATAATCTCAGCACTGGGGAGGCTGAAAACAGGAGGACCACTGTGAGTCCAAGCTGTATAGTGAGAGCCTGTATCAGATACATTTTTAAAAAAAACTAAATATGGATACAAAGATCCTAATAAATGTACCAATATACCAAGAGACCAGCTTCTAGGCTTCATTCCTTTATTTAGGAGCAAAACCGTAATATCACTTAATATGCATCAAATAGAATAATGACACCTCCTCCTGAGGGTCACATTTCCTCATCAGCAGTTCCTGAAGCAAAAATGTATCATGAGTTTAATGCCAGAACTCAGTTGGCAACAAAAATCAGTCCTGACTTAATGTAGCACTATTTATAATATGTTATCCTAACTAGCACAAAACTTCGCTAGTGTTCACATACATATATTAGTGTGTTTAATTAACAGGTATTATGAAATAACATACAGGTCCCATATTATCTTTTCAAAATATTAAGACATTTTTAATTCCGAAGTACACATGGCACCACTTATTTCTGAGATGGACTTGTACTGTGAAGAAGCATTGCAGGTAGGCATTATATCTCATTTGTGACAGCATGCTTTAAAAGCCTTTCCTTATACTTGGAAGTATCACAGAATTACAAAATTCATAGGATAAGCTTACACAAATAATTGAGTCAGATGCTTCAATTTATAGATGTGAAAGCTAGACAGAAGAACAAGTAAGATTGCTAGATACATCGATCCCTGGTACTTCCCTCCCAAAACACTACTTTGTGTATGACTTTCGTCTGGGTCTCTATGCCTTGTTTGGATTTCTGCAGTCTACTAGCATAGTGTGTATAGCTCAGGATCAAACTGGCCAAGGCGGGGAACCAGTTATAGAGCAGATGAGCTTCAGCTCACTTTGGTTTTATGGGAGTCTTGTTGCAACCGGGTTATTCCTTTAGGTGCCACTGGCATTGAAGACCGGCTGCAGGAGGGAGTCCCTGAGTCGATAGAAGCTCTTCGCAAAGCTGGAATCAAGATCTGGATGCTGACAGGAGATAAACAGGAGACAGCTATCAACATAGCCTATGCATGCAAGCTGCTGGAGGCAGACAACAAGCTCTTTATCCTTAATTCCCAAAGTAAAGTACGTACAATGGGACCGAGCCAATTGTTTGTTTTTCAAAGTGAATGACACATTTGGAATTTAATTTATAGAAGGAGAAAGCAAAGCTGCTAACCTTTAGTTTCTTGATATTTATTCTCTCCAGAGACCTAGCTCAGATTTGAGAGGATGCTACGGTTTTTCTAAGGCCTTGGTGGGAAATCATATTGAGTCGGAGGAATCATTGCTAAATAAAATCATTAGAAGAAAGATTCCTTCTTTTTAAAATTTGTTTTCCCATCCACACTGGATTATCCAAGATTTGACAAGACAACCCAAAATTACAAAATATATCAAGTCTTGAGACAGGAATCTACCTCCCTTTCAAGTTGAGGATGAGTGATAATTTCTATTGGAATCAGGTAAATTACTGTTTGTTACTTATAAAAAAGCTCTCAGCATGATTTTGCCCTCTAGTGGTAAATCTTAAGCAGTGCTTGTGAGTGCAGAAAAGAAAAAAAGTTTTTAAATAAGAAAGTTTAGAGGTTTAGACCCAGTTTATCTTCCCTATATTTCCCTCCCCCTAAATTCTAGCACCAAAGTTCCAAGGACTTCAATGGGTATTTCATGGTTTTCCAGAAGATTCCTTGTACAGTGAGACCCTCCATGATTTGTGCATATTATTTATTGTGCTTAGGAAGCTTTCCTCCTCCCTCATCCACAGTGAGACTTAGCCAGTGGCATCATTGCATCACAGCAGCTTGTCACCTCTAAAAGCTTCTGAAGTGGCCCTTTGGGTTGACATCTTCAGCCCGTGTCTCAGGCTGCCACCTTGGGCTAGTGGTACATTTATGATCAGGCCTCCAGTAACACTAAGGCACGTCACACATCTGGAAGAAGGAGAGTCTTCCTAACACACAGTAGGTTCTCCTCCATAGCTGGCTGTGGCCTAGGCACCCACCACCACGAGCCAGCCCCCAGGACTTGCAGGGGCTAAGTCCCAGAAAATTCCAGTCATTTTACTCAAAAAAGATGTTGCCCAAGTAGGTGCAAAATCAGGGTCCGAGTGCTTGGCCTGCCTCTGACCAGCCATGTGACCGTGGTGCATGGCCTCCTCCTCCCTCCTCTTCCTTACCTGAGATGTGGGAGCGATGCCAGTGTCTGGGATTGCTGTGGGTATTAACAGTAAGAAAATATAAATTGCTGAGGGGTTCAGTGAACATGAAATAAAGGAACAGTAATCAGTTATTGGTGTTTAATTTTGGCTTAGAGAGTTTTTTTAACATGAAGTTTTAATTTTGTCTTGATTATTACGGTAACACATGATTATGATGAAATGTTCAAACAATATAGAAAGCTACAGAGAAGAAGATAAAATAATGAGTTTCCCTAAGAGAAAATCTCTCTTGACATTGTAAGCACTCTTGCAGATGATTCCTGAGATAGGCACAGTATCGTATTCCTGGGGACACTGGCAGGGAAATGTTAATTGTACTTGTGACAAGACACTGGGAGCTCTGTCATGAAGAGCAGGGCATGACCTGACCTAGCCCTAAAGCCACCCTCCTCATCTAAGGATCATTTTGTCCCCACACAGGGCCAATCTTGACAACATCTGGGGACATTTTGATCATCACAACTAGTATCTAGGGAGTCTAGGGAGTAGGACCTAAAGATGCATGTACTTATTACACAGGACAGTACCCAAGAACCAAGGATTACCTGGTCCAAATGTCAGTAACAGCAAAATTAGAAGTCCCTGCTATAGACTGGTTCATCTCTAGGAAATCAATATAGGAGGGTGAGTCAGCTGGTGCACACTGGCATAACTTGCCTATTGTTAAACTTTTTAAATAGCTCATACCAGTTTGCTCTTTTTGTCTTTCTTTTACTCCTTTTTTTTGCATTTTAGTTGATAGGTTTTTTAAGTTAAACTTCCATATTAACTGATATCTAAAAATATTACCATGCTACACAATATTTCTAGACATGTTTACATTATGTAAAGTTTAAATCAGGTTATGCATACGTATCTTTTCAAATGTGTATCATTTCCGCATGACAGGAACTTGAAATTCTTCCAGGCTTTTGAGAGGTGCAATACACATTATGTACACTGGCATAGAAATTTCTGTGAAGAGTAAAATTAGTGATAATATGAAGTTTATTTATAAACATCCATCTTATGCTGGAAACCTTTAAAATTATCAATTCCAGAAATCTTTACTGAATGTTTACTGTCGCCAATACTCTCTGCTGTTAGTAGCCATTCCACGTTGTGTTCACAGTTTCAGCAGTAGGATGTGGGCTCAGGTGTGTCCCTACTCCTCATGCACATCCTGCATTCACAGGAGCACTCTGTGGAAGAGGTCTCTTCTTTGGGAAGCAGCCCCCTAGAACCTCCCCAGGTGGCCCCACCCAGCAGTTGCTAGCACAGGACAGGGAACATTTCAGCCGGCTCTCCACTAGAAGCCCAAGGCTAACCATCTTTGCCTCTCGTTACAAGGATGCCTGCGAGGTGCAGATGAGCATAATTTTGAAAGAACTTCAGAAGCAAGTTCCAGCTTCTCCAGACCAGGCATGGATAAGAAAGGGCTCCGCTCAGCCTGCTGTCATTCGAGACTCTGGGCAACAGGCTGGACTTGTTATCACTGGGAAGGCCCTTGAATTTGTCCTGCAGGAGAGCCTGCAGAGGCAGTTCCTGGAGCTGACTGCTTGGAGCCACACGGTGGTCTGCTGCCAGGCCACGCCCCTGCAGAAGAGCGAGGTGGTAAAGCTGGTGCGCAGCCATCTCCAGGTGATGACTCTGGCCATTGGTAAGTCGGTGCAGTGTGACTGAGCCCTGGCTTCTCCCTCTCACATATCAGAAGCAGGTCTTTCTGTCTGTCCTTCTGTTTACAACTGTATCTTCCCCCTGTAACACCATTTTCTCTCCCTTTCCTCCCTCCTTTCTCCCCACATCCCTTTTCTACTTCTGCCTTTCTTTTCATCTCTTATTTGACTGTCTGCAATGAATCAGGAGTTAGTACTGTGAAGTGGAACACACAGCCTGGGTTTTTGGGCTACATGTCAGGCTTCCAGATCAGCTGGGTTAAGTAGAGTGAAATACTGTATCACAGAACTGAAAAACCCAGGATTCTACAAAATGAAATTCAAGTCTATGACTAATTCTCTATTCAGCAAATACTTCCTGAGTTCTCCTTGGTGTCAGGTAGCTTTCTGGGGGATGGATATGAAGGGTGCATAAAATGGACAAAGTTCCTTTTGTTAAAGAGCTTACATCAAGTGGCAACATACCAGTTAAAAAATAAACAAAATCTAAATATGAAAGATGTTAGATATTAATAAATGCTAGATAAAAAGAGAAGTAAAGAGGAAGCAAAATGCTGAGGGCATTTGGAAGGGGCTGTTATTTTAAATACAGTTTTCAGGGATCGCCCATCTAAGGTTATGTATGAGGGCCTTGAAGGAAGTAAAAGATAGCCATGTAAGATCAGGGAAGGACATTCCTGTCATACAGACAGCCAACATAAAAGCCATGAGGTAGACCTTGCTTGGCATGTCTGCAGCCAAAGGAGATGGAGCAAGGGGGCGGTTGCTGCAGTTCAGTAAAGGGTAGAGAAGTGGCAGGTGGCCAGATCACATAAGGTGTTGGGGGCCATTATAAAGTTTAGGCTTTTATCTGAACCAGTAAGAAGCTAATGGAAGACACTAAGAATTAGGATACAGTCTCCTCTAAATTTAAAGAGATCACATCACCTGTTGTACTGTGGACCACAGAGACATAATTAGAGAGATCATTTTGGAGGGTCTTGAAATAATTCAAGCAAGAGATGATGGTAACTTGGTCCAAGATGGGAGCAGAGAGGGTGTTAGACATGGCTATGGTTTGAAGAAGTTGCTGCTGCCATTTGCTGATGACGTTACATGAGAGAAAGATCTGTGACAGGGAATAAATACCAAGATGTTATGCAAGAATAAAAAGGATTTGAGCAAGCACATTTGTCCCCTTTGTCGAAGATAAGGTGGGTGAGTGTGTTTGTAGTTGCTTCTGCATCTTCTAGTCTATTCCATTCATCCTCAGGTCTATTTTGTTGCTAATACCATGCTGACTTTATTACAGTATCTTTGTAGTATAATTTCAAGTCAGGAATTGTAATGCCTCCTGCCTTGTCTTTGTCGCCCAGGATTGCCTTTGCAGTTCTAGGTGTTTTCTGGTTCCAAATAAATTTTAGGAATGATTTCTCTAGGTCTGTGAGGTATGTTGGTGATATTTTGTAGTGGAAAAATATATATATATGCATATATATATATATATATATATGTATGTATATACAAAATAGGATAGATATACAGCTACTTTCTCTTAGTTCAATGAGAAGAAAAATTTGTACTGAATGTGTTTAGACAAGCTATCACATCTACATCTTGTACTATGAATAACTACTGTGAAGGCAACAATATGCAATGTATTAATTATTTTTAATAATTTTATTGAAAAACGATAGCAATGAGACAGTTTCAAAACTAATTAGTAGGACAATTTCAATAATTAATACATTGCATATTGTTGTATTCTTAGTGGTTATTTATAGTACAAGATGCAGACATGATATCCCATCCACAAATACTATTAGAACAAATCTTTCTATTCACTGAATTAAGAGAAAGTAGCTGTATATGTATCCTATTTTGAATATACAGATACAAAATGGTCCCTCATTTGTATCCCCTTTTCTTGTTTAGTTTTGTCAGAGAAGGGATGCGTGAATTCGGAAAAAATATTCCAATATAGTCCCGTAGTCCAGAATAGTAGTGGGTTATCCATAGGACTGACAATGTCAGAAGTTGTTGACTTAAGCCTTTTACAGCTCAGCATATTAATATGGTTTTACTTTTTATACTTCATTTTTATACTTTTCTGCTGGATGGTTAAGACCAATATAAAGCAAGACCTATATAATAAATGTAATTTTGTATCTGACAACATCAGTCAAATCCCCTCAGGATTTACACTGAAACCCTGTACCGCAGTGTGTAGATCTTTTGTCAGTGTCAGCCATGTGGAGGAGTCATGGCCGTTGCTTGACCAATTTGCTCTCTGAGAAAGCTTCAGAGAATGTTTTTCTCTCCATGTGACTCTCCTTAGGCACAATGTACATCATCCATCACTTTCCTCTGTGGTCCCATAATCTCCTTGATCAGAAAATTTGGGACACAACTGAGTTACTTGATGTTATAGGACAGGTTATTCTATGTCCTGAGTTCGCACTGACCTTTAAAGGCTAGGGCCAAAATGTTGTCTGTCCTTGCAGCCCTTCTTTTTCTCTAATTTTTCATCTGCAATCTTGAGTTGTTAACCCTCCAGAAGAGAAGCTTATTATCATTACCCTAGAACATAGGCATTTGAGCTTAACCATATTATCTGTCTGAATATCAGACATCTTAGACATGACATGCAACAGGTACTTTCCATCAAGTATTGATATGGTAAACTTTAAGTCCCTACAGAAAATGAAGAAAAAAAAATTATATTACTTTTATTGAGAAAGAAATACAATTAAGAGAGTTTCAAAACAATTCAAGACAAAACAAAGTAGGATAGTTACAATAATGAATACATTGCACATTATTGTCTTCATAGTACAACATGCAGATATGGTATCTTGTCTAAACACTATTAGTATAAATCTTTCTTCTCATTGAGGTTAGATATACAGCTGAGGCTAGCAGTATATCTAGCCTAATATATA
>NW_004524811.1:2004207-2036949 GCF_000260255.1 Octodon degus
TACTGCTTTCCTTTTACTTGTATTGTACCTTTCTATTTATATTTCTTCTTTTGAGTTCTTATACAAGGGAGACTATATGATATTTACACATGTGTCTGGTTTATTTCACTTATGAGTATATGTTCAAGTGGCATCCACTTCAATATAAAGGCTTCGAGTTTATCATTCTTCATAGCTGAGTAATACTTCATTGTATAAAAATAACACATCTTGTACATCCATTCCTCAGGTGATGGGCATCTTGGTTGTTTCCAAGGTTTGGCTATCACAAATTGTACTGCTATAAACATAGATACACATATATTACTATGATATAACGTTTTAAGTTCCTCTGGGAAAATTCTCAGTAGGGGGATAGCAGGTTTGAATGGAATTTCCAGTCCTAGTTTTTTAAGGAGTCTCCACACTGATTTCCATAAATGTTGCACCAGTCTATATTCCCAGCACCAGTAGAGAAGGGTTCTTTTTTCCCCACAGCCTCTCCAACATTTATTGTTGGTTGATATCTTTCTGACAGCCATTCTTTCTGAAGTGAGATGGTATCTCAGTGTTATTTTAATTTGCATTTCACAGATGACTAATGATGTGGAGCATTTTTTCATATATTTATTCACTTCTTTAATTTAGTCCTCTGAGAAGTGTGTGTTCATCTCAGATGCCCATTTGTGGATTAGATCTTTAAATTTTGGGGCCCTAATATTTTTTAGTTCTTTATAAATTCTAGAGAGCATGCCTTTGTCTGAGTGCTTATTAGTTAAGATTTTTTCCAGATTTGTAGGTTGTGTTTTCACTTTGTTGGTAATTTCTTTTGGTGTGCAAAAACTTCTCAATAAGCGGAGGTCTTAGTTGTTAATTCTTTCCAGTATTACCCGTGAAATTTGATTTTTGTTCATGAACTCTTTGCCTACCCCTATGTCTTCAAGATTTCCTCCTACTTTCTCCTCTAGGACATTTAGTGTTTGTGTTTTAATATTTAGATCTTTAATTCATTTTGACTTTAGCTTAGTACATGGTGATAGACTTAGTCAAATTTCAGATTTTGGCATGTAGTGAGCCAGTTTTTCCAGAACCATTTGTTAAAGAGGCTGTCTTTCTTCCAGTAAGCATGTTTGGCTCCTTTGTTGAAGATCAGGTGGCTGAGTGTTCATAGAGGCTTCTGCATCTTCTAATCTATTTCACTGATCCCTAGGTCTATTTTGTTGCCAATACCATGTTGATTTTATTATTGTAGCTTTGTAATATAATTTCAAATCAGGAATTGTAATGTCTCCTGCCTTGTCTTTGTTGTCCAGGATTGCCTTTGCTATTCTAGGTCTTTTCTGGTTCCAAATAAATTTCAGGAATGATTTCTCTAGGGTTGTGAGGTATGTTGGTGGTAGTTTTATGGTGATTGCATTAAATCTGTACTACAATTTTGGGGGTATGGCCATCTTCACAATGTTGGTTGTTGAGGAGCAAGGAATAGTGTTCCATTTTATGAAGTCCTCTATGATCTCTTTTTTCAGAGTACTGTAATTTTTCTTGAAAAGATGTTTGACTTCTTTAGTTAATTTAATTCCAAGGTATTTCATTTTCTGCAGTGCTATTGTAAAAGGTATTGTTTTTCTAATTAACTTCTTAGTGTGTTTGTTATCTGTGTAGAGGAATGTTACTCACTTTTGGGTATTGACTTTGTATCCTGCTATGCTACTGAACTTGTGTATCAATTCTAGTAGCTTTTTGATAGAGTTTTGTGGGTCTTCCAAGTAAAGTATCTTGTCATCTGCAAAGAATGATAATTTAACTTCTTTACCTATTCTTACTCCTTTTATTTCTCTCTCTTGTCTAATGACTCTAGCTAATGATTCCAGAACTATATTGAATAGGAATGGTTATAGAGGACATCCTTGTCTTGTACCAGATCTGAGAGTAAAACGTTTCAGTTTTTCCCCATTTAGAACTGGGTTAGCCTTTGGGTTGTCATAGATGGCTTTTGTCAGATCGAAGAGGACACCATCTATTCCAATTTTCTGTAGAACTTTGAAGATGAATGAATGTTGGGCTTTGTTAAAAGCCTTTTCCACATCAATTGAGATGTTCATGTGGTATTTAGATTTGGCTCTCTTGATATAGTGTATTACATGTATAGATTTTTTAATATTGAACCATCCTTGCATCCCTGGGATGAATCCTACCTGGTCATGGTGTATGATCTTCTTCATAATTTGCTCTATTCTATTTGCTAGGATTTTATTGAGGATTTTTGCATCTATGTTCATGAGGGAGATTGACCTGTAGTTCTCTTTTTTAGTTGCATCTTTCCCTGATTTTTGTATCAGCATAATACTTGCCAGTAACAATTTTGGGAGGATTGCTTCCTTTTCTAATTCACTGAAGAGTTTGAGGAGCATAGGGATTATATATTTTGTAAATTTCTTGTAGTAGAATTCAGTTGTGAATCCATGAGCACCTGGACTTTTCTTTGTTGGTAGGTGTTTTATTACATTCGTATTTCATTTACTGTTACTCAGAATTGGGTTACTGAGAGTTGTTGTATCTTCTTGATTCATCTTTGGTAATTTGTACCTTTCTAGGAATCTGTCCATTTTCTTCTGTGTCTTCTATTGTGTGAGAGTAAAAGTTCTCAAAGTAGCTATTGACAATTTTCTGAATTTCCTCTGGGTCTGTGGTAGTTACACCCTTTTCATTCCTTATTGAATTTTTTCTTTCCTGTTTTTGATGAGAATAGCTAGGGGCTTATCAATTTTATTTAATCTTTCAAAGAACCAGCTTTTTATTCATTAATTCTTTGAAATGTTTTCTTCGTCTCAGTTGAATTAATGTCTGCTCTAATCTTTATGATTTATTCCCATCTTTGGGCTTTGGGTTTGGTTTGTGCTTCGTTTTCTATATGTTGGAGCTGCAACATTAAGGTGTTGATTTGTTCCCATTCTGTTTTCCTAATGTGTGTGTTTACAGCTATAAATTTCCCTCTGAGAACTGCTTTCATCCCATACCATAAATTCCAATAAGCTGTGCTTGAATTTTCATTTTAGTATATTGATTGTTCAATTTCTTGTTTAATTTCTTCTGTGACCCATCGGTTGCTGAGTAGAGTGTTGTTTAATTTCCATGTATTTAGGGGGGTTTTCTGTTTTTTGTTGTTTATTTCCATTTTCATTGCACTGTGGTCAGATAATATATATTCATGGGAGAATTTCTGTTTTTTCGCATGCACTTAAGCATGGCCTATGTACTAGTATTTGGTCTATTTTAGAAAATGATCCATGTGCAGCCAAAAAAAAAAAAATGTTAATTCAGCCATGGTTTGGCGGAACACTGTATATGTTCACCAAGGACATTTTTTCCACACTCTGGTTCAGTTTTGCTACTTCTTTACTAATTTTTGTCTGCTTGACCTATCTTTTAGGGATAAGTGGGTGTTAAGGCCTCCTGTTAAGATTGTGGTACTGGATATTAGATTTTTCATGTCCATTAAGATTTGTCTTATATAGTTAGGTGCTCCTGTGTTTTGTGTGTAAATATTTATGAGTGTTATCTTTTCCTCTTGAATTTTTCCCCTAACCAGTATACAGTGGCATTCTGTATTTAATTTGATCACTCTTCATTTGAAGTTGGGACTGTCTGAGAACAGGATTACTACCCCTTCTCTTTTTCTGTGGTACTGTAGTGTGTAGTATTGTCTTCTATCCTTTGACTTTCAGCCTATGAATTTCTTTATGAGTTAAGTGTCTTTCTTGTATATAGCATGTTGTTCGATTTTGTTTCCTAATCCACTGTGCCAGTCTATTTCTTTTCATTGGTGAATTGAGTCGATTTGCAATGTATTAATTATTGTAACTGTGTTACTAACCTGTTTTGAAACTGTCTCAGTGCTATTTCTTTCGCAATGAAATTAATATAAAATAACAATAATAATAATAAAAGGAAAAAATGTTTCTACTAAGATAGAATCCAGTTGAAAAGTACTCACCTGATTTAAAAAAATTCATTATATGTGTAAGTAGTGATGTCAAGTAGGTATGGAGAATAAAAGTCTGGCTAGCAGTGAGGAATTAGTTGCAGAGATAAACCTGTGAACCATGAATCTGGTGAGTACCAGAGCCTTGATACTCTAAGACTATGAAAGAATGGGTTTAAATGAAGAAGTACTTTGTTTAAAAATTCTGAGATAGTGGTGTTTAGATGAAACTGAGTGGATTTTGTTCAGTTATCAAGCTGAATAAACATAAAAATTTATTCAAGCTGCCAGATCCAGATGTTATTGAAGACAGAACGTCTGGACTTAGTATTAATTGAGTCATGGTCATTTTTAAAGCAATCACTGCAGCCAGGGAATAGGTGATGGTCATTTTCATATCCATAATTATGGGTGTTTGGATTCACTCTAACAAACCATGTGGACCCAGAATTCCCAAAAAATATCAGGATGCTATCACCAGAAAATACATGAGTGACTAGTGGGGCCTTGCAAAAAGTTTACAATTGTTACCAGCAGAAGTATAATACTTCTTTTTAGGACATATACAATGTTGGAGGAGACCAAAACAATCTATGTGCAACCATAGTACCATGTAAGAGATATGATAGAATTACACAAGATGGTGCTATAATGTTAGGAAAAGAGTATGTGATATAAAGGGACTATGAGAAGGATTTTCCAGAGGAAATGGCATACAGCTGAAGGCAAGAAAAATTGAAATCCAGCAGGAATGAGTTGAGGTGATGAGAGGACTAATCCAAGGTTAGAGTTATATAAACTGTGGCGTAGCTCTAAGTAATAGATTGAATGTGGAGAACCAAAGTCAGCAAGGGTGGTGTAAGAAAGGAAAAAACCATTCTGGCTGAAATCATTCTGCCGTGGTGTGCAGGAATTGAAGGCAGGGTTGACTTTGAAATTCTTCCTGATAGCAGTGCATGCCACACTTCATTTCTGCTTAGCTTCTAGGAAGTTAGAGAACTAGGATGAACTTTGAGGGGATTATATGTCCACTTGAGCAGCCCTATAAATTTACAGAATCACACTTTTACTCATAGGTTTGTTCACCTTTTCTTTTGCCTTGTGTAGGTGACGGTGCCAATGATGTTAGCATGATCCAAGTGGCAGACATTGGGGTAGGGGTCTCGGGCCAAGAAGGCATGCAGGTGAGTCAATGTTGTGCACCCAAGTAGATTACAAATTGTAATTGGGAAGGCTATTTTATATGTGAGGAAATTGCTGACAGGAAAGGTGGAATATGAGATTTAAGATTTCCCAAGAATTGTATATTATGGTGTTGATGAGTAAAGAGCAATTCAGGAACTTCTTTGCCTACACATTTTACAAAGTCATATGAAGCCATGACCCCAGTACTTCTTAATGTTCTCTTTATTGAGCAAATAAAAATATCATGAAACACACAGGACAAGAGTTTCTCCCTGCTTTCTAGGAAAAGTGTGGTTGCTAAAATTACATCATAAGCAGTTTCCAAAGAGAATTCTGTTTCATATTGGAAAACAGTGTAGTAATGCCAGTCCACTCATTTAAGCATTGGTCACAGATTAAAACCATACTTAATGACTTTGAGTTTTGTTGCTGCTCTTGGTGTATGTGTGTGTGCGCGTGCACGTGTTATCTCTCTTTTTTGTGGTGAGTGGGGAACCTTCTTGTAACATCGATTTTACTCATTTGTGGGCAGCTCTGTTCCAGCTGTCCATGCCAGGCTGCATCTGTTCTGCTGTGCCCATTGCTCAGGCTGGCCTTTTCTCCCCTCTGTCTCTGCAGGCTGTGATGGCCAGTGACTTTGCCATTTCTCAGTTCAGGCATCTCAGCAAACTCCTACTTGTCCATGGGCACTGGTGTTACATGCGCCTTTCCAACATGATTCTCTACTTTTTCTACAAGAATGTGGTATGTAACTCCAGAGAATTCCCCCCATGCCTTACCTCTCCCAACTGGTTGGGTCAGGGATGAAATGAAAGTGTCTTAGCCTAGGCTCACTTTGTTTACTGGGGTTCTGGGAGCAGCCAGGAGCAATTCTGCTGTCTTACCAGAAATAATCTGAGTGTGTGTGTATGTTTAAACTGCTGACAGCAAGTTGTTAGGCTTGTCCATCTGCTAGCATTTTCTACTCTCTGCACATTTAAATTCAATTAAGTCCTGTCTGGTTCATTTAAAATCCAATTTTTGACCTTCTATAAAAAGATTGTGACAAGCAGAATTATTAAATATTTAATGCTGTCAGTAGAAAATGAGAAGGTTTATCTCCATTTTACTGGTGATAGCAAAAATAATCTGCTGTTCCTAAATTGATATATCCTGTGGCATATTGAAGATAGATACAAATCAAAACTCAGGAAAATATCATGGCTAGAACTGACAGCTATGAGAATTTTCTATCCAGCCTATGAAATCTGTTTATGCTTGAGAGTTATTCCATGGTAACAGAATTTTGTTATGATTACATAACTCCTAAAAAGCAGAAATATATTAGAAGATGTGGTTGCTAATCTTGAGCATCTCATTTACATATCCATTTTCTTGTTTTTAAAATCAGGTGGACCTAGGTGAGATGATTATTCTGCATCATGATCTTAGGCCTAAATTTATGATCACTCTTTAAAGTCTGTATGTACCATGTTAATAGTAGACTTAAACCTACATCATTCTATTTAAATAAATACAGTTTTAAGAAAAGAAATTATTGGGTCATTTACCAATGAAAATTGGTATAATTTAGATCTATGTGCAGGAGTATTCCTTTCCCTGCTGTATAATCAACTTTATAGAAAATTTTCAGTAGTTACTAATTTGAATTAGCATTGTTAATCAAAGTTGAATGTTTAATAGTTTTTGTCCAGTGTATGATTCTGGGAAAAACTGTGGCTTGTAATTGAAAATTCTAGGATTTTATGATTCATGATTTTTAGAAAGGAGTCCCTCTCCCAGATTTTCTTTTCAAACATTTTC
This sequence comes from Octodon degus, assembly GCF_000260255.1. Lineage (NCBI taxonomy): Eukaryota > Metazoa > Chordata > Mammalia > Rodentia > Octodontidae > Octodon > Octodon degus. Next base: position 2,011,157 of record NW_004524811.1, read on the forward strand.
ACTTTTCCATCTCTTTTTCTATTATGTTGCAAGTCATTTCCTGCCCCTGGATTAAATATAAGAGTTAACAAACACAAGTAATAGGATAAGTAGCTATATGCTGAGCCAGTGAGATAGCTCAGTGGACTAAGCACTTGTTTAGGAAAGCACAAGGAGTGGGGTTTGATCCCCAGCACCACATGTTGTGCTGAACTGGCCACCAAGACCAGGCATGGTGGCACACCCCTATAATCCCAGGGCCAGGGAAGCTGAAAATGGAGAATCACTATGAGTCTGAGCTTCATAGTGAGACCCTGTACCAAATGCATTTTTAAAAAGGAGCTATATGCTCTCAGAGAGAGGGTGCTTAGCTAACATATTTATACTGAAGTTTGCAATTTTTTGAAAATTTGCTTGGAAGTCATATATGTCATCTAGAAAAATTTAAGGAATGAAAGCTTGAAGAGAAACTTTTGTATTATGTTTCATTGTTATGTTCCATTCCAAAAACGGAGCACTGTGAGTGGGTCTGCCATCTGACCCTCCAGATCCTCATTCCAGCCAGTGCCCAGGCCTGGTGTGTGAGTGGGCCTACCTGGGCCCGCCAGATCCTCACTCCAGCCAGCCCCCACGCCCAGCATGTGTGTGGGACCAGCCATCCAACCACTGGCTACTCATTCCAGCCAGCACCCATGCCCAGCATGTGTGTGGGACCACCCATCCACCCACTGGCTCCTCATTCCAGCCAGCACCCACGCCAGGCATGTGTGTGGGACTCCCTCCACCAGACAAGCTATAATAACAGCTCCAAAGCTCTACACCAAAGGTCGGAAGACTGTGCTATACAGAATGACAAAGAGAAGGAGCAAAATGTATTCTTAGGCGCTGAGCCACCCAGAATAATTCTCTTCTAAAACTAAGAAATCTTACTGGTAAATATCACTTTTTGTGTTATGTTTTAGATATTTCTTTAGGTATTTAATTGATAGATCTTCATGTGGCCTTCAATCTGCTTTATGACTTTGAATTTTTTTAAAAATTTATTTTTAGGGAAGGGTCTACAGAGTGTTCAGGGTCTCACTACTAGATCAGATTCATAGTGATCCGCCTGTTTACAGCTTCCCAAGAGCTGGGATTATAGGCATGTGCCACCACACCCAGTCTCAATTATGGTCTCAGCACGCACCAGGGCAGGGCTGGCATGGCAGGCCTGGGGATCCAACCCTGGCCCCCGCACCTGCTTGCAGGCACTTTAATTCCCTGAGCTATTTGACCCTAAAATAGCAATAACTATTTTATAAGCTATGGAAGAATAGGCCAAGGCCAGAAACCATTAAAATAGTTTATTGTTCTGTGAATCTGATTCTTGGATGTTGGACAACTTTGGAGAAACTGAGGAGGACTGCGGATTCACACCTCTGAGAAATGCCCCCAAACTGTATTTATCCAAAATGTGTGCATCTTCAAAAGCTGAGCATAATGCTTGTCTTTGTCTAGTTGTGAGACTGAGAAAGTCTTTTGCAAGGATCACATCCCTTATCTTACCTGTCCTAGTATATCTATGATGCCAGTAGTAACAATAGCTTAATATTTGTAAGATACTTTGAAAGTCATGAATATTTTCTGATATGATTCATAACAAGTTCTGGGGTGTTCTAATACTCATTTTACACAGGAGGACACGAAGATTCAGAGAGGTTAGAAGAGTAAGCTTGAAGTCATACAATCATTAACAAGTATCCCTGGGCTTTGAAAAAAAACTTCTTCAGCTTAGGTCCATTGTTGTGTTCTGTGGCCTGCGATGGTTGATAGCAAAGAGCCTTTGTGATCTTGGGCTAGGTTTGTCTGAGAAAAAATACTGAAGGAAACCATATGGGATGCATGTGCTTGGCCTCTGGGGAAGCCAAATATCCAAGTTTGTTCATTCTGTTCCAGTTTTAACAGGAGACCCCATAGCATGAGAAACCCCTCAGCCCTAAGCAAACCGGGATGTTTGGCCACTCTGGTGATATCATATAGTTTCACCACTCGGCAATAATTATGCACACAGCCAAAAGAGAATGAAGTTATAGTGTGCCTGCTCTATGTTCTGTTCATCTGGAACTAAAAGGTGTCAATCAGAACACTGACTTTTCTGCTAGCTTTGAGTAAATTCCTTAGTCTCTCTGTGCTTCATTGTCTCAATCTGTTCAGGATACCTAAAAAGCAGCACAGGTGGTGGTTTATAAACAACAGACATTTATTTCTCACTGCTGTGGAGACTGCAGAGCCAAGGCGGAGGAGCCAGTGCATCTGGCCTTGATGAGGACTCTGTGCCCAGCTGTACACTCCTGCTCATGTCCTCACGTAGCAAAGGAAAGCAGAGGCTCTCTGTCCATATAAGAGGCCCTAATCCCACCCAGAGGGCTATGCCAGCATGATTTCCTTAGTTCCCAGTGGTCTCACTGCCTAAAATAATCACATTGGGGGTCAGGGCTTAGTGCATGAATCATGAGGGTGCACACATCTGTTGCACTCAATTTCTTCATAGGTAAAAGGGAAACAATAATAATTTTCACTTGTTATGAAGATTAAATGAATTATTTATAAAACACTTTATAAAGCAGTGTCAGCATATTGAACAAGTAATCTATGAAAAACATTTATGTCCCCCCAAAAAACATAATGTCTTCCATTATGTAAGTGATAAAATTGCAAGGAGGACCATTCATACCAAATGAATGGTCAGAGTTCTGACTTCAGTCTCTGTGATCTAGCTGTGTTTCCTTGTGTCTCTAGGCCTATGTGAACCTCCTTTTTTGGTACCAGTTCTTCTGCGGATTCTCAGGAACATCCATGACTGACTACTGGGTTTTGATCTTCTTCAACCTCCTCTTCACATCTGTTCCTCCTATTATTTATGGGGTTTTAGAAAAAGATGTATCTGCAGATACCCTCATGGAACTGCCTGAACTCTACCAGAGTGGTCAGAAATCAGAGGTAGGTGCTATACACATCTATGGGCAAAACCAGTGCATTTTCTACGCAGCCCAGCCCAAAGATTGCAGGATTCGCAGAATAATTTAAAACTACTTGAGGGCTGGGGAGATGGCTCAGTGAAATAAATGTTTGTCTGGCAAGTGCAAGGTCCTGAGTTCAATCCCTGTTACCACCAAAAAACAACAACAACAAAAAGAAATTGTAAAACTTCTTGAAATATCATATTGCTTTCCAAAATCTGTATTCACATTGCAGATACTAAGTTACTGGCCTCCAATAGGAACATAGATAAATCTTTGAAAGCTTTCACGTCTTTTTAAGATTAGTCTAGTGTTTGAGACCTTACAACTAATCATCTCTAGCAGTTACTAAGCCTACATGCCACATATTCTGCTAACTAGTGAACATTCTGTCACATTTATCTTTAAGACAAAATTTTGAGACAGAATCATATATGTTTCCATTCTAAAACGAGAGACCTGAACCTCAGAGGGATTAAATCATTTTCCAGATATCTCACAGCTAATTAATTAGCATCAGGCATTGAACCCATCCAGTCTGGTTCCAAAACTCACATTAAAACCTTCATGTCCTGCTGTCATGCAAAGTACAAGTGATTTTAGTGCATTTCTCTCTAAAGTCATGCCCTATCTTCTCTAAACATATCTCTGCATCCTAGTCATCTACCTCTCATATATTCCTCCAGTCTTCCTCTATCCTGCTTCTCACTTGTGCACTGTTAGTTATGCGGAGTGTTGTAGTAGCCAGTTAAGTGGGCTAGCTCTCTACAACCTCTTTTCCTTCTAATTCATCTTTCACAAAATTAATAGTAACCAACATTAATGTGGCAGTTATGCCCCTTTTGTAAAACTTGGTACTATCCTAAGTGCATGACATATGGGATTCCTAAGTCCAAAAATATTCCCACAAGCAGGTACTGTTGCAGTCTATACTTTGTGGAAGAGAATGTCATGCACAGGCGGTTGCCTTTGGCAGCCTGCTTATGTCACACAGCTATTGAGAACCGTGGTTCCCAAGTCCATACTGTCTACTTTTATGCTGAGCTGCAGAAAGAACTTTGATGTTTCCACCAGGTAAATCCAAAGTGCTATCACAAGAGCATCATCAGAATCTGAAGGACAGAGTTGCAGCAGGAGCCTTAGCCACCTACAAGTGGACAGAGTTGAGTGGGTCAGTCCACTGTTGAGAAGACTCAGTGTGTTAGAGTTCTAACAGTTGTAAGGGTGAAATAAGAGACAGAATAGAAGAGGAAATGAGAAAAAAAGGAAGACATTTAAAAAAGCCCACCGCAGAATAACTTAATGAAAAGATAAAGTACATTGGCTTGTATCCTAGCAAAATCCAGGAGTCATAGTGAGGGAACACTGTCATTATTCTAGCAACTGTAAATTTCCTGACTTTGACCCATTAGTCAGGCTTGTCACATGCCTTTTGCTCTGTTTACCACAGTAGTTACAAAGATCATTTTCTTATTGTCCATGCATGGGACATGTGTGACTCCCAGTTTAGGTCTGAACCACACAGATAGAACTGAGAAAGAGGGTTCTCTGTAGTGGTTCTAGAAAAGCAGAGTGGGACTCTTCCTAAGAAGTCCATGTGTTGGACTCCCCTTGCTGTGCTGAGAGTGCAGAGCAGCATGTGTCAGGGCTCAGCTGTCATGTTCAGCCAGAATTTCTACTTAGGTCCTTTCATGTGTGACTGTACCAAGTCATTTAACTTCCCTGAGCTTCAGTTTATTTATGGATATAATAAGAGAATAAAGAAAGGTAGAACAGGTAGAATTGCAGCCACATAAAGCTCTCAATATTTTCAATGGTACCTTTCCTTTTATCAGTCTAATTTTATATTTATTTGCACCAACTTTCTGGGATGTAGAGTGATTTAAAACCTTTAGCTACCAGAAACAACCAACACAGAAAAGCTGCATATTCCATTTGCAGAAAGAAGAAATCCTTATAATCCTTTAATAATATCCATTCCATTCATATAGAGAAACTACACAGGATCTAGTCTGGCTGGAAGTTCAAGGTCAAGATGCAGGAATGTGTGCTTGATATCACTGAAGGTTTCCAAGTCCACTGGGAAAAGAATGGTAGAAGGAGAGACTTTCAGTCAAACTTTTTATAGCTGATGTTTTACAAGTCTATTTGTATACACTGAAGGAGGTAATTTCTCTTTTTCTCTGGAAGATGAGATCATTGCTTCCCACTGGTAACCCCTGTTACCATTTCCTTGCACACATTACCCTATTAAGCTAGCCAGTTTCATGAAACATGATAATAGCGGACAGATTCCCAGCATGTGACTATTGACTTTACCTTCCAGAATTTGTCTTTTCTTTGAACTTGGCCCCCAAGCAAATTCTGTTTTATGATTAGGTCATTTTCTGTCTCTGGCCCATAGAATATATTCTCTCGGGGTATAGAATCTCTCCTGAAGGAGACAGATCTGGAGGGCAGAAGATTCCTTCCAAGGAACAGTAACCATTATCTATCTCTCATCACCCACACAGTGTTCTTTTCTGGCATTTACTTCATGTTCACGTTTTCCTTTCAGTTTCCAAGAAATTCCTGTGAGTTTATTCTTATCTTGAATTTATCTGTCCCAGACTGGCCTCCTGTGTTCCTTCTCTAAGCCCTCTTATTCAAGTGAATGTGGGAAAATTGCACTTTTTACCTTTTCAGCATAGTTTTTCAGCAACTCCTATAGCCCTAGACATATGAACTTATATTTTAACTTCTCTCCAAATCATTCTTTCTTGCCCAGGGATGCTTTAATTATGTCTTTGTCGCAGACACATTCTCTTCCACTATTGGGCCATTCTGTGCCTAGGTTTTATGGACACTTGGATGAAGAAAGAGACAATATTATATCATTACTTCCAGTTAGAAAATACAGAATAAAAGAAACTACAGGGAAAAATAGGCTGGAAATAATGAATTTTCATTGCTTTGATTTCCTAAAGATCAAAGAGATAAAGGAGGAAAAATGTAAAAATTCTAAGTGTAGTCGTCTAAAGAATGGAAACACACATATGGAAATTTGCGCTTTGTTCTTAGGAACCAGTAAGATATTTTCAAGAAAAACAATGTCTGTTTGCTTTTGAAAGAAAACAAGACTAAGGTGAACATGTTACAAACAGACAAGACTAGCTGTAGAATATGATGCATGTGCTTCCACTTTTTTTTTTACAGCATCCTACCTGACAAGCCATAGCACTCTTTCCTTCCAGGTCTAAATTCAGCCTTAAGAATTCTTCACACACGTCACCATTCAGTCAAAGCTGGATCTTGCTTAAGAATCCAATTTTGATCATTTGACTTTCAGTGTATCCACTTGGTCTTTCTCTATTTATGAGCTTTGGGCAGGAAGCCGTTTAGTGCATAAGATGGAGAATAGCTTGCTAACCTGATAAGTATTTGTTGAACACCAGCTTTGTACTAAGCACTCCTTAATCATTTGAAATAGGAGAATCAAAGTCTCATTTGAAACTTGCAGTCAGTTACTTGGAAAATCATCAGGCAACATATAAAATCATTTCTATTGGTGTTGAGAGCCTGTTAAGGATACCATGATAGCAAGTGATTGAATAGGAGTAACTTTCAGACTCGGTGTCACTCTGAGAAGGGGCGTTGGACCTGGACTAGATAGGGAGGGGTGATCATGGGAGAAGAGCACAGGCGAATCCTTGAGGAAAGAATGGATTGGCATGTGCAGGCAAATCTGTGTCGCTGGGTAAGTTACCCTGCTGAGATAGTTGCTAGACAGACCATACGTGACAGCCTCGGCTACAGAAAGGAACATAGATTATATTGAAAACTTGGTGGGAAGTCTTCAAAGTGATGAAAAGAGTCGATTTGATGATTAGGAAGACGACATCACTGATGTACATTTTAATAAGTTCTGACTGGCATGAGGAGATTGGATTGCATGTAGGAGAGAGAGAGCGCGAAGAAAGCAGTGAGATGGCTCCCCCATCATTCATAAGAGAGTTGATGGTAAACTGACGTGAAAGGACCAGTGTAAGAAAAACACAGGGGCATGCAGGGAAGTTTCAGTAAAGTGCTTTCTGATCATAGGAAGTGAAAAGTTACTACGAGGCTCACTTCTGGTAGGTTTAAAACAGGTCCAAAAGAGGCTGAGGGTGTAACTCCCAGCACTACAGCATGTGCCAGCATGTGCTTAGCATATGTAAGACCCTGGGTTCAATCCCCAATACCAAAAAGGGGGGGGGGAGAGGGGAGGAGGAAGAGAAAAAACGATGTAATGATGAGGTTAAATTTTTTTTTTTTTTTTTTTTTTTCCTCGAATGGCTTCAGTGCACTTTTGGCCAGTGGGAGAGTTGTGAGGTTCAGCAAGCTGAGGCTGAGAGCTTTGTAGAAGCAGCCACTTAAAGGCCTGAGCTAGGGCCACACCCCCGAGGTTAAATCTTAAATGAGTTGAATTAAGATTTCCTTTAAGGATTTGTTTCCACATTGAGCTGTGAAGCCATCTCACTCAGCAGCCTTCATTCTTCCACCACTGTTGATAAGTTCCTCCTGTTTTGTGAGTAAAAGAAGGAAAGCAGAGAATGTCTTTCGGAAAAGCAGAAATATGTTGTGCTTGGTGTTGTTTATTCACTTTGCTTTGACACTTGTCAATGTGATTCCCTTCCCCTGTGTGTTTGATTTCCAGGCATACTTACCCCTCACCTTCTGGATCACCTTGCTGGATGCCTTTTATCAAAGCCTGGTCTGTTTCTTCGTGCCTTACTTTGTAAGTCATTGCTCATACACTTATTTGTTAATAAATTATTGGTGTTTCTTTATGCTTTGGCTCCAGTGTCACCCTGCAGAGGGTAGGCTTCTCACACAGATTGATTATTAATTGACTAGAGTATAAACATCCCCCCAAATATGTTAGATGATAGATTAAATTAATGTCTAGTGAAGTTCTCTTAGGTTGCTTGTTAACCCTGAGCTCCTTAATAATTTTGGTCAGTGAATTGGGTAAAATTAAATCTCTGACCATATCGTTAGTCAAAAACCAGAAAGGTGAAGTCATAATATGAAAGCTTTTACTAGTGAGTGTTGAACTAATCTACCCAGATGACATCCATATATTAAATGTAAGTTCCTCGCAGTAGTTGCCAAAACTATTGCTCTACAGGGCTTATGCCAAAAACTTGTTTTTCAGATAAAGAATAGGACAATACAACCAATAAAGAATTTATAAAAATTAATTTTCAAACTTTGGACTAATAATAAGCACAGAGCAGCAGAGTATGTCTGCCCGTCCACATACACCTCTTCCCAGAAGAAAACAACTTGTTTGATTATGATGGTGGTTAGCAGAAGTACAGTACTATGAATAAAAAAAGAGTAATTTCAGTCCAAGTAAACAATTTTCATTCAAATTAAGTCACTTGAATTGGCCTCACTGGCATATCCTGTCTGTGGTGAACTTCAAGAGGAATAGAGACAAGACCACTTGAAGTATATTCAGAAGATGATGCAAAAAGATTAGAAACATAGCATTTAAGGAAGGTTCAAGGACTTGAAAGCATAGATGGGAGAGTAGGGATTACTTACATAGGAGAGGTATAACCTCAGATTTATTAAATGGAACAAATTTGATATTTCTTACATCTTAAAGTATGAATGACAGCTTCCAGAAAGATGGAATCCTCATAATAAAGAGGAATTCCAACTGGAAAATTCAAGTTCAAGTATCAGATGACTTGCCTATGTGAGAGCAGGATCTCTTTGCTGGAAACATTTTTTTACCCTACATTACCACATAATAGGAACACCATAGAAGAACCCCAAGCCTTAGTTGTGCAGGAGATGACGTGTGGTTACACTGCTGAGTGCACGACCCTCTCCATTCACCTCTTCTGGTCCTCTCCTTGCAGACCTACCAAGGCTCAGACATTGACATCTTTACGTTTGGAAACCCCCTGAACACAGCTGCTCTCTTCATCATCCTCCTCCATCTGACCATTGAAAGCAAGAGTTTGGTGAGTGGTTTGCGTGCCTTTGAGCTAGCTTGAAGCTCTGTATACTTGAGGACTGTCTCCTGGTAGCCATGACCCTGCCAAACCCTCCGTGCCCACAAGATAAGCATTGTGAAAGTTCTTACTCTGTGCAGGAATGCTGACTCATGCTGTTCGTGGGGATCACTCAGGGTCACTGCTGAGGTGGAGGTTTTCCTGGGGAAAGTGTTCACAGTGGACAGTTCATGGAAGCATGAGTCAAGCTGGGAAAGTAATTATCTTTCTATGGCCAGCATTTTTCAAGACCAAGCTGATGCCTTTCAACTAAAATTAAAAGGCCCTTCTATGCCACAATCTAGACACACTGACTTTAATAAGTCATGGTTGTTCGGCTTTCCTTTGTTGTTGCTGTGGCCCCGTGGGCAGAACCGCTCAGTAGTTTCCCTTTGTATTTGGAATAAGCTTTGAAACTCTAAGACAGACTATAGGGCCTTGTCTTAGGTTCTTTTCTCTCATTGCTGAGATGAAATTCCTGACACCCAAAGTAAAATGAGGAAAAAATGTAGTTTATAGTTTGTAGGGATTTCAGTTCATAATCGGCTGGCTCCAAGGTGGGGTGACATGTGGCAGAGGGGCAGCTGTTCATGGTGATGGAAGACAGCAAATGCAGCAAGAGAAAGAGAAAGCCAAACCTTTCTGCCCCTCAGATCATATCTAGTTTACCAGCATTAGGACATTGCCAATCCAATCAGCAGACTGATGCAGCACTCATGCACCCTCAAAACCAGCACCCTGAATCCCAGCATGGCATTACAAATTCATCGCATGCTCAAGATTCAGTTATTTCTGAAAAAGTCCTGTGACCTCATGGGGCTTCAGGGGACATCTAGACACAAGGTCATGTGACCGTATGAGGCTTTGGGGGTCATCTAGACATGACCCATCATAGATCTCATACAGTAAAGCCCTCACTTCTGTCTCCAGCCTCATTTCCACTTACTCAGGAGCCGGAATCACATTATTCCTCTTTGAAACTGCTCAGATAAATTGAATTTACTCTCACATTTAGGCTTTGGTATATAAACTAAGAAAATATTCTTAATTTCCCCTTGTAGTCATTGAACTTCACCCACTTCAAATGTTATTTTAGGTTACTTTAAATTTCAGTAAGAAAAATGTTATTTCCCTGGATCCCTACCCTGATGGCCTGTTCGTTCATATTCTTAGCCATAGGTCTAACAATAATATCTAAGTAGTCATGTACTTGTGTGATTATCTGATTCATGTTTGTCTTCTGCATTATAGTGTAATTGCTGAGAGCGCAGGGTTCATGCCTACATTATTCACCACTGTATACCAGTGTTGAAGACAAGCCTGGCACGCAGTGGGCATTCAGAACATTTTTGAGTAGAAAAAGAAATAATTAAGTGTTTGGTGGAGATTTACTCTGATGGTAATAAAGATTTCAAACAGAAAATAGATGAGGTTAGGATATAAAATATATGAAATATATTATCAAGTTATCTTTAACAATTTCTAAACTGGGTAGAATATTTTTGGTATCATTTGTTTTGCTTATACTTAATTATCGATACAAATCTAAAATTAAAATACTCAAATATTAGATTGGGTACTGAATGGAATTCTAGAACTGAAATATTTGGCCTTATTTCAATAGCTATTTAATTTTTAAGCAATTGCAGAGGTATTTTTAGTTAACACCTAAAGATGTGCCTGCCATAGGCTCTGACATTAATGTTCCAGAGGAACTAAAACACATAGTATGTCAGTTAGGATTCATACATTATAAATAAAAATAATTTATTCTGATTAACCTGAGCAAACAGAAACATTATTAAATGAAACAAATCAAAACAAAAATTTCCTAAAGAGCCCAGATGTCTCTGGAGAGCCAGAGAACAGACACAAAAGGTAGCTGGTCAGGATGCCACTCCAGCCTGACTGGCTCTGGTCCTCCTCAGTCTGTGCATGCCCCACATGTGGTCCCTGCTGATGAAACCCTGTAGCCCTATGAGCTTCTGGCCTCTGGTGCTCTCTCATCTGCGGGAGTCAGCCTTTCTGAGATGTGAACCATGGTCCCTACTGGTATCTACTCAATGCCTCATGGCCACTCCCTTTCCTAGACTCCTTTTTTCTCTTTCTTTCTTTCTTTCTTTCTTTCTTTCTTTCTTTCTTTCTTTCTTTCTTTCTTTCTTTCTTTCTTTCCTTCCTTCCTTCCTTCCTTCCTTCCTTCCTTCCTTCCTTGTTTCTTTCTTTAAAATGTATTTAGTACAGGGTCTACAGGGTTTCACTACACAGATTGGATTTGTAGTGATCCTCCTGTTTTCAGCCTCCCAGGCTCTGGGCTTATAGGCAAGTGCTGTCTCAGCATACCCTGGGGGTGGGGCCAGGATGGCAGGGCACGCTGGAATTGAACCAGGTCCCTGTGTCTGCCTAAGCAGATGCTTTAATCTACTGAGCTATGTAGCTGGCCCTCCCAGTCTCCTTTTACCCACTGCTCCTAGACATTAACTTTTTTTAAATGTCAATTCAGTTAAATCTGTATATAAACTATGAAGTCACTAGCTGTCTTGACAATAGCATATTTTGAGACAAGCGTGTTGGAGCCAAGGGACTCAGAGAGAAGGAAAGACACTGGAGAAGAAAAGAAATAGCTCATTGTTCTAGAGGAAGGATAGTCTTCAGGATCCAGCCAACATTTGCAGAAGTTTGTATCATTTTACAAATGATCAGTCTTTGTGATTCTTATGAAGACCTCTACTGGGGGGAAGTACACTTCAAGATTAGGGTGAAAAGGGAGAAAACTGGATCTTGTTTGAAAATTGTAGCATCCAAAATAAAAATTATTAAAAAAGGCAGCATTTCCCTAAAAGTTGTGACATATGCCACCAGTAGTATATGCTGAGATTTTAGGTATTACCGTGTGCTCCATGAGCAGTGGATACTACATGACTTGAAGCTGATTGTCTTTTCATGCTTTGATTACGTAAAAGAGGAAGTTTGTTTGATGTTATGTTGTATTACAACTTTTACTTATTTCCCTTTATAACAATAACAGATCAATCCCCAAACTAAGCATTATCATGACAGATAATGTTACATTTAAAGTAATGATCTGTTTTGTTTTAAATTACGCTACTTAAATTAGTGAGCTGGTTTTAAGAAAAATAATGTTGCAAACTACACATGGATATGGACGTGACTAGATGTAGTATCATACATAACAATTTCTTGTTCATGTAAAGTTGACTGATGTTCCAGATAGCTCCAGAAGCAATTATCCTCTGAAGGGTATCTCAGTGACCCGGCTGTGTCTTATGGCCATACTTCCTGGAATTTCTCCCAGGGCGGCTTCTTGATAGCGGGGAAGGAAAGGAGATAGCAGGGAAACCTGCATCCCTTCCTACTCTTGTTTTATTGGTCAGAGCCTACCACCGAGCCATGCTTAATTCCAGAAGAGAAGTGAGGTACAAGCCATAGGGGTGAGGAATGAGATTATTGGTGAACAACCCTGAAATCTAACTTAACATGTGTGTGAATGGTTATATTTTTGAAGATCACTGGGTTGAAGTATTTATTACCTTAATGAAGAAATAGACTAATGAGTGGCTATATAAATAAAATTATAAAGGAAATCTTTCCAACCTCCTGGCTCATGGACAATACAGAATAAGTTGTCCTCAGGTTTACTTTTTTGCCTTTGATTTAATTTCACAGTGTTCAAACAGTAACATAAGCTATTTGTGAATGACATGTTCTCTTATCTCTTCTGTGTTTTGCTTCTTGAGGTTAGTTACTCAGTTCACTATCTGTCTGGATGTACTGGAGCAGGTTTTGTCGGCTGCAGCACCCCAGCGCTGAGAGCTCGTTTCCCTGCTCTTCTTGTCTTGCAGACGTGGATCCATGGGCTGGTGATCATTGGCAGCATCTTGTCTTATTTTTTCTTCGCCTTGGCCTTTGGAGCCATGTGTGTGACGTGCAATCCACCATCCAACCCCTACTGGATTATGCAAGACCACATGCTGGATCCAGTGTTCTACTTAGTGTGTGTGCTCACAATCTGCATTGCCCTTCTGCCCAGGTAAGGTATTTATTTAGTCCTCAAAACATTGTTTTGATTGCCTTTTTTGTAGAAATAAAAATTGACCTTAGAATTTAAAAAAAAAAAACAGCACATGGAATCTTAGTTATAGAGTCCTTGAAGCAACACTAAGATAGATGCCAGACTACTATTTACTAGTGCACCAGCTGGATTTTTTACTAGGTAAAATATTGGTTTTAACTATTTTACCAGCAAGCAGGGAAAAAGGACATAACAAACTAAAAAGTTGGTATCTCTCTTATAAAAAGTCTAATCTTCTGACAGCTCACAGAGGTAGGGAATCTTTGTTTCATAAAATCATCCAGAACTGGATGCCTTCCCCTGCTTTTTGCTGGGCCATCTCCCAAATTCTTCTCTTGGTCTGTTTGTTATGGTACAACGGAAAGCCACAGACTGGGTAACTTATATGCACAAAGGTACTGGCTTATGGTTCTGGGGGCTGGAAAGTCCAAGATCAAGGTTTAGTGATTCTCAGTCCAAGAAGCCCTCTCGAATTTATGTATTCATGATGGAAAGTAGAAGGGCAGCACCTTTGTGGCCTAATCATGTACAGCTCCCACCACTTGGTACTGTTATAATGGCAATTAAATTTCAAGATGAGTTTTGGAGGAAACAAACATGTTTTTTTAGTTTTTGTTTTTTCTGGGTTTTTTGTTTTGTTTTGTTTTGTTTTTTTGCGGTGGGGTCCAGGGTCTCACTACACAGCCCAGACTCATAGTGATCCTCCTGATTTCTACCTCCCTAGTGCTGGGATTACAGGTGCGTGCCCCAATGCCCAGACTCTATCGCTGGCTCAGTAGGCCCAGGAGCAGGGCTGGTGCAGCATGCAGAGCTAGGGATTGAACCCTGGTCCCTGCCCTTACCTAAGCAAGAGCTCAGTCCACTGAGCTATACCGCCGGCCCTGAAACAAACATCTAAACCATAAAAGAATTCATCTGCATTATTGATGATGGTTCCTCATTAGCACACGTGCATCCTTACCAACCCCTGCCCCCAAGAAGGGAGAAGAGAAAAAATAAAGAACAGATCATCTGTTTTTCTTTGTGAGATGGCATGGACCAGAGCCCAGCTGTGTACACATGGGGTGACTAAAATCTGGAGGCTTCTAAAAGGAAGAATAGGAGACTAGGTGCCGAGCTCCCAGAAGCCATATGTCCTGTTGTCTGGAAATGCTCAGCCCCATACAGCCTCCCTTCTTGGCTCACACAATTAGTCTTCCCTCTTAAATTTAATCCGGTTCCTAATCCATGGATTCGGAATGACTAAGAAGAATGTTTGACTTTTTAATACATAGGCTCTTTTTCTTCTCTGTAGAATGCATTTAGCAGAAAACACTAAAGTAGTTTCTCAACCTTTTCAGAGTATGATTTAAGAATCCAGATGGGGAGTTCATCGTATTATCTAATAGGACTGACAAACTAGTTCACAGGTCAAATCTGGTCTGCTACTTGTATTTGTAAATGAAGTTTCATTAAGCATAGCCGTGCTCATTTATTTTACGTATCACCCTTGGCCACTGCTGCGTTAGAGTAGTGCAGCTGAACAGTTCCAGCAGGGACTGTCTGGCTTCCCAGGCCTAAATTATTACGATCTTGCCCTTCACAGAAAGAGTTTGCCAACCCCAGTCTGTAGCAGCATCAGAAAGCACAGTGAGCACAAGGCCTCTGATGCTACTGTGTGCCTTTGCTAGAAATGGGTAAGAAAATCCATCTGATTGACCTTACAGTGGCCGTGGTTGTGTACTGAGCAGTGCCACTATTAAACTAGAGCTGCCTTGTGGTGCTCATGGCCTTGACGAGAGGAATTTGTAGAATTTCAAAAGAAACAGTTACTTGAAGATTATATTCTTGAAAATGTTGGACCATCCACAGTATATTTCTATCCAATATGGTTGAGGTAAGCTGATAAGTGACCCCCCAAGAAAATGAATTCTATCTTCTATGGCAAAAAGGGGGATTTTTACAGATGTGATTAAATTAAAGACCTGGAGGCGTGGACATTGCCCTCAATTATCCAACTGGTTCCTGAATACAATCACAAGTGTCTCTGAGGGAGAGGCAGAGGGGGATTTGGCACAGGAAAAATAAATAAATAAATAAATAAATAAATAAATAAATAACACTAAGCTGGAAGAAGCAAAAACTAAATTATTTTCTTGGGCTTCCAGACAGAGAGAAAGTGACCTTTCTAACACTTTCATTTTATCCCTGTGAAACTGACTTCAGAATTCTTGGCTTCTACAACTGTGAAAGAATACACTTTTGTTGTTTTAAGCTTTCCAAGATTGTGATAATTTGTTTCAGAAGCCGTAGAAAAATGGTAGAGAATCTGAGCCCTGCTAGAGAAGACAACTCAAATATAGAAATGACTTTTAGAGACGGACAGGACCTAGAAGGATTTTGAGATGCACAGTAGGAAAATCCGAGATCTAGACCTTATACATAGCAAGGCGAAGAGCGTAGTACAGAAAGCCTATTTCGTCTTACAGAACGTGTATGCTGTAAAACGTAGCTAGAAATATGACTGATAGAGTCACTATGGGTGAAAACTCAGAAAAAAAAAATGAATGTGGCTTGGAAATTTCGGGAAAGAGTATCTTTGAAATATAGGGAAAGAGCATCTTTGAAAGCTTAGCTGAGCTGCTTCCTCAGAGACACCTAAGCAGAATTTGTAAGCAAATGAGCTTAGATGTCTGGCTGAGGTGGTTTCTAAGCAAGGTAGCCTGGTGCATTCTCATTGCTTAAAATAACACGTGAGAGGAAAGTGATTGAGAGATTTCTTAGGCTAACCAAAATTCACCATGTGTAATTCTCAGCCTGTCCAAATCGGAGAAGTCGCTGCATTTACGTTGATAAGGCCGGGTTCTGGGGAGACAGCCTCGAGGCAGGTGGGCAGGGCTTCTGCAGAGTGCTCAGGAGGTTAGGTGTGTGACATCTGGGCTCCTTTCACTGCCTCAGCAGCACATGGGGAAGATCTCCGCGGTCCCTCATTACTAACCATGTAAAGCTGATGACATTCACAGGGGACTCAGGCATTTTTCGAGAATGTTATATGGTAGAAAAACTGCCAGCTTGTTCTACAAGAAACAGTTTTGTGGAAAGTTGTTGAGTAGCCACAGGAACTAGGGCTAACACTCTGAGTCTGTTAAGTTTCAACATTCTGCCTGGTTTACATGTATTATCTCACTTAATCAAACAGTAAGCCTATAATATGTCAACTGTTTATAGCTCTCTTTTCACCGACTTTACTTTTGTTTACCTAGAACTTATAAGGCACTTACTATTTTCAAGTGCTTTACAAATCCTAATTTTGGATATTGTTTTATCTATATTTTATAGTTCACTCACCCTACTACTTGACTGCAGGAGCCAAGTGGCCACTCCATGCTTTCACTTTTCTTAATGGGTGTTTTTGTGGATCCCATTGTGCACTGGGGCCCAATTTAATTCTGTGATGTTCTTTGTCCCCTAGGTTTACATACCGAATTCTCCAGGGATCCCTGTTTCCACCTCCAATCCTGAGAGCTAAGCACCTGGACCACCTAACACCAGAGGAAAGGGCTGAGGCTCTTAAGAAGTGGAGAGGGGCTGGAAAGAAGAACCACGTGACACCCCAGCGTGCAGACCAGTCCACCAGGAAGTCGGGAAGGAGGCCAAGGTCTGGCCATCCTTCTGCTCTTGCAATGAAGTCAGCGACATCCTGTGCTGCTGAGCAAGGACACTTGCCTCTGTGTGAAACTGCTTTTCCAGGCTGCCACCCAGCAGCTGAGGCTCCAGATGTGACAAGACTCTAAAATGGGAAGAGGGCAGGTTTCCCCTCTCGAGACACAACTGTTCTTTCAAGTTTGAAAGGACTTGGAAGAGTGACCTCTATCAAGCACGGGTGACTGAAAGGTTTCCGTAATGGGTAGCACAAGCATCTCACAAGGCTGGTGAAGCTGACATAATGACCATTACGATATGTATCTACAGTTGTAAAAGAAGAATGTGATTTGTCCCAAACAGTGAAGAAAGTCAAATATTTAAGTAAGAATCAAATTGTGAAATACTGTTGGACTTGCTAAAAGGTGTTTTTTGTTTGTTTGTTTGTTTGTTTGTTTTTATCTGGATCTTGCTATGCAGTTCAGGCTGGCCTTGTGCTCACTTTTGCAGCCCCCAGGCTGGTCTCAAACTCACAAGGACCCTCCTGTCTTGACCTCCTAAGTGCTGCGGTTACAAGTGTGCACCACTATGCCCAGTTCTAAAAGCATTTTAATTTACTTAAACTTGCAAACATTACCACACAGATTAGTTTGAGAAGTATTTCTTATACTGGACACTCTCATATTTGTGGGAAATGCTTTAAGAAAGAAAACTTCATGTTGAGTTGTTCTTTTTTTTTTAAAAGAAATACAAAAACATGATAGACAATTTCAAAACAAGATGAAGGAAACAACAATTTAGTTACTATAATGCATACTGTTACTGGGTGTGATGGTACACACCTATAATCTCAGGGCTGTGGAGGCTGACCAGGAAAATCATGAGTTTGAGGCCAGCCTGGGCTACATAAGAAAATGTTGTCTCAGAAACAAATAATGAAAGTTTTAATTAAGAATAAATTGGATTGAAAACTAAGGGCTCAAAGAAAAATTCTATATGAATATGTATTATAAATGAAACATTTATAGAGAAGTTCCAAAGCCCCTTTTTAACAGTAATGGTAAAATATGGTAATAAGGTAATATGGTAATACTACCTCTTCAAAATGCAGTTAGTGACTATCAGTAGCTTTCTGTTTCCTCTGGAAGGATACCTTTGGTCTTCTGAGGAAAGACTGTAGGCAGTGCTAGTTGCTCATTTCAGTGTTTTCCTAAAGTAGAGCCTTGTAAGGAAAGCGGACGAGGGGCACCACTGGTCACCAGGGACAGAAGTCGTTCCTCTGTCATCTTCCACTGCAGAGAGGAGCTCTCATGTGGTCTCCCTCCCTGCAGATGTGGTCTGTTGGGAGACAGAAATGGAGCCTATAGCCAATTCATGAGGCAATTTCCCATATTCTAAAAAGCCTCGAAGTGAGTCAATTTCCAAACAATCTTCAAAACAGTGAAGGGTTTCTAGTCTTTGCAATATGTAATAACTTCTGGTGGTGTAGCCCTTGAAAAAGTGCAATATGAATTAATATTAATACAGATTTTTCCCAGAGGGCTTTCCCTGGTGTTCTTAGAAAAGCTTGTTTTCAGTCACTTACCAGAATATCGATAACAAGTTTCCAGCTGTTACAAATCTTATATACCTACTTTAGTGGGGGCCAAGAAACCGTTTTATACAGGAAAAGACATGTGTTATAATATAATCAAATACTCCTGTTGAAGTTATTTTAAAATTCTATCAGACTATTGTCACTAGCCACCAGAGAGAGAATCCTTTTCTTGAAACACCATTCCCATGCCCAGTGCCCCACCTCAGAATCTTATTACCATTCAGCAGTCATTCTCAGGGTTTAATTTCAAACATGCTGCGTACTTTCCTGGCCCAATAGTGTTTTTTATAGTCTTCTGTTATTACTGTAAATCATTTTTTATATTGAATAAGTTGTAGAACTTTTAAAACCCCACATGGCTAATGGAAGTGTCTTCTGCTTCCTTAAGAATTTTGTAAATAAACTATTTAATAATAAAGTGCGCCAAAGCATGGTCATTATTGCTGTAAACATGGGCTGCAGCCTTCGGTAATGGGTTCCAGAACTTAGAAGAAAAAGGACTGAAGCACAATGCCTGTAGAATGTAGTCCTGGCCCTTTCTAATGGAAGCACATCATTGATGTGTCATCTGTGACCCTCATGTGTCTGGCATTTATTCTCTGAGATCATCATGTCCTGATAAATAAAAATTGAGAGGTGTAGTCACTTGTAAATAGAGGATTATAGTCTAGAGATTAAAAGAATAAGCCAAAATGAAAAAGCAAACGGTCAATTTTTAAGACATGAATTATCTCTATATGTGAATAAAGGAAAACATTGGGAGGTCATGTGATGGGCCTACACTCTTATAAAATCCTCAAAGCTCTGAAAACTGCAAGATTTTTCACACATTATGTACAAACTCGATGTCCTGAACAATTGAGTCTATATATGTACTCCATGTAGTTATTCTTATATTTTGAAACAGCAATGTTAATGTACTTTATTACTAAGTATTAAACTGTATTTTTTTAATTCAGAAAACTCTGAATTCTGAAATATATCTGCCTTCTAGGATGAAGAGGTTTTGGATTAGTATTAAGCTTTTAAAGGGTCACATAAAAAATAATTCATTTACACAAAGTTCCCCAAACCAATATGTTCTATGGGATATTTCTCCAAATTTTTGGTGATGAAGCAATGTAAAAGATTAATAATATACATTTGGGGACATAATTTTATTACATCTTGAAGACCTGTATAGAAAGAATTGAATCAGGTTCTCAAAATGTACTCTAAATATTAAAGATTCATTTTCTCTTACCAGGGTGAAAGTTTTAATTGGACAGTGAGTAATTTGAACTGTTAACAACTTTTAACTTCAGGTTAACAAAAGAGCTACTGGTTGTGTAAAATAACAGGTTCCTGTGCAAGTAAAGATGTGGGACAAGTGGTTGGTAGGAAACCATCCGCGTGCTACGACAGAGGAATGAACAGTTTCCTGGGCCTTGCTAGCTAGGTTCCATTTCATAGAAAAAGATAGCACTTTATTTGTATCAGAATTATTTAAAATAAGTACAGTATGTACATTTCACTGAACCCAAGTTGATCAAAGCTAGAAGTAGTTACATTAAGCAGGTGCCTACAACTCCAACAAAGCTGATGTGTTCAACTCTCGTACATGTGGCCACAGTTCAGCGGTGGGCTTTCACATTCTCTTTAGGCTTTAAAAAAAAGCAAAACTACAAGACAGAAGATGAGTAACACAGAAAATAAGTGTCAAAACAACTTTTTGAATTTAAAATATGTTTACACATAGAAAAAATGTATACAAAAGAAGTATACAAAAATACATGTATAAAATTGCAGGTAGTCTATATTTGGTAAGCTGAGGCAGTCCAGGTTGCTGGTGGAGGTTAGTAGCGAATTCTATGGCTCAAAGGGCATGTTGCAGAATGGACATCTAGCTAATTAAATTAGGTATCTGTGCAGATTTGTGCCTTGGAAGTTTTTAGTAGAGAAAAGGACTTTTAACCACTAATTGCTTCAGAAATTGATTTATGTAAAGTAGCCTGATACTTAAAAGCAACTTTCAAATTTTGTTTTTAATTATCAATGAGAAGAAAAGGCAACACCAGATGCTAGACATAGGGGAAAATTATAAAGTGTTTTACTCTGTGAAATGTCTCATTGTGCTTTGAAATATATTTCTATGACTTTATTGTTATGAGTGAACACAGGAAAAGAAAAATTTCATATTTAATTTTGGGTGGGGTACATTGTAATTTTCTGTTTTAAAACACTGAATTTCTCCCATCTAGAGCAGGTTCTCCTTTGACAAACCTTAATTTCCATTTCCTTTTAACATAGGCAGAACAAAATATTTCCTATGCATATTTTTTAAACTTTTTATAAAATGTATTCAGTACAGAGTTCTGAAGGGTCTCACTATACAAATCAGACTCATAGTGATCCTCCTGTTTTCAGCCTCCCAAAAGCTGGGATTACAGGTGCGCGCCACCACACCCAGGCCCAGTCGCTATCTCAGCACGCCCTGGGGACTGGGCTGGCATGGCACTCCGGGCATCAAACCCTGGTCCCTGTGCCTGCCTAAGCAGGTGCATTAGCCCACTGAGCCATCTGGCTGGCCCTTCCCCATGTGTATTGATCTAATTGTTAAAACCCCAAAGAGCTGATGTGTACCAGGAAAGCTCCCAAAATGGGCAAAGCACTGTAGAGACCTTCCTGGAAAGTTACAAACTTGATTCAAATCCAGAAAGGACAGAACTGTTATTCCAGGGGTTACTGGAGAACTCTGCCTGTACGCTGTGCTTTGAGCTGCCTAAATGGCTGCTTTTTTTTAACTGCTATCTTTCATAAATTCTCTGAATTGCATACACTTTGGAAGAGTAAGTAAAAACAAATTATTTTGGCTTCCAGTAAATCAAGAGCCAGTCACCATCATTAATAGTGACATTTTTATCTAAATTACTGTGCTTGAGGGGCAGAAACTGGGATTTCATCAGCCTGGACTTGTGTCCTGTCACTGATAGAACCAAACTTTTGTAACCTGTTAAACCTCAGGCCTGCATATTTTAAATCTCTACAGAGTTGTTATCTACTTTCGTGATATAATCAAGGTTAGACCCGACAAAAGAAAACAGCCTGCTCTGCTTTTCTTAAAAGTTTTTCACAAAATTTTAGAGAAAAATTGGGGGAAAAGTCAAATAAAATTGGTCTGAAGCAAATATTAAAATTTGCAATGCATGTGGAGCTCCTTGTCCCCACGAAGTGGCTCTGTCCAGCCTCCACAGGGAGCGCTTCTCAGGCGCGGCCCTTCTCTCCGCGTGCTGCTGGCAGGGCCCTCTGATCACCCTTGCGCTGACTTAGGCGAAAGGTCTGGATGTATATCTGCTTCTCAATCCACCCAACGAAGTATGACACATTGCTGTACACTCCAGGACCCAGAACTTTGGAGAAGCAGATGGAGCCCCACGAAGTTAAGCCAAACAACGTCCACTGTCCTCCAGGCTGCTCACAGACAAGAGGTCCACCGCTGTCGCCCTGTGATGAATAGCAACAGACATCAGTCACCGGGATTGCTGAGCTCTGGTGACACCGTGTGGTCCCCAGGGTGCAACAAAGCCAAATCAGATTAACCAATTTCTTGGAAATGTTTAACAATACTTTTATTGTCAGGCTGTGGAGAAAATGTACTTCCTTTTGTATAAATGACACTTTCAAAGAAACATTATAAATCCTGGTCTTTGAAATGAGGGTGGCTTGGGAGGAGACTTTATTTGTAGGAAAGAGACATTTTTAGTCATTTCCTTCTTACAAAATATGTCATAAAACTTTATGTATTAGAACTGATTACCTCATAATCAATTTCATTCTTTAGGTTTTATTTATCTTTTTATTATTTTTATTAGAATATTTTTGCAGTACATCATGATTATAATTATTGTGAGGAGTTGGTGCAAGTATAAAATATATCTTGATTCTTTTATGTCTTTTTGTTTTTCACCCCTTATCCCCCTACTCTTTCCCCTCCTGTAGTATCTATGGTTTTCCTACCTTGTAAGGTTGGAAAGTAATATCATTTACTGATACTTTCCATGTATTAATTCATTTAATCTTCATAAGATATCTACAAAAGCAATTGTTGTTGTTGTTGTTGTTGTTGTTGTTGTTATGTTCATTTTAGAGATAATGTAACTGGCCCCAAGTTAATGAACTTATTGGCAGAGCTCAGATTTGAACTCAGACTTTCTGACAGGTTACCTTCTCCATGACTCCTGGGGTATCCTGCTTCTTGGGAATGTTAGTGCATATCATTGCTGTGAAGCAAAGGGGAGCTCTTGATTACACTGCATGCCTCTGTAGGGTGCCGACTGCCACCTGCGTAGCTTTCCAATGCCCTGATACTGAATAAATAAGGGGCTGAAAAACAACATTTTCTGCTGGAAGGCTTAAATTCCCTTCCTTCCTTCCTTCCTTCCTTCCTTCCTTCCTTTCTTCCTTCCTTCCTTCCTTCCTTCCTTCTTCCTTCTTCATTCATTTATATTTTCCAATTGTTTATTTCTGGAATTTTTTATTTCATATTTTAGGCCCTCGGTGACCATGGGTAACAAAAATCATGCATATGAGGGGAGCCTCTGTGTGGACTGCGAAGGGGCCTTCTTATTCACTGGTAGCAGCAAGTACTGTCCATCAGCTCAGTGACTTTCCAGAGTGTCACTGCTCTGTGCAACCTGTGACTGCCAGAAGCTTATCATTTCTGATGCTCCTGTCTCCATGACAACATAGTGAAACCCACTTTTTCAAAATCCAACTACTGGCCAGGAAGCCTGGTAGAGGAGGAGTCCAGAAGCACAGAAAATCAGGAAAAACCACAACAGGGACCTGCTTCTTAATACATTTTTAAAGACTAAATATGGAAGAAGAGAAAAAACTGCTGCCATTCCAGGAATACATATCCCATTTGGATGCAGGTCTCCCTGTGGGGATAATTTTCTGCTAGTGTGCACAGTATTACTGTGGAGGGCTTTCCCTCTTCCTTTTATTTCCTTAAAAATTTTTATTGTATATGTTTGCAATACATAAATTTTCCTAGAAAATTTTTTAATTTAATACATTTCATAAAAATGTTTTTCCTCTCCCCCCCATATAGTGAGGGTGCTCAATCATTTAGTTTGGGCAATTTTTCAGGAGAGTATGATTAACATGAGATGCACTCCAGATGATGGCCTGTCTTCTTGTCCAGATTCGAAATTAGAATTACTCAGCATCTACTCTGTGCAAAATTCTGTACTAGGCTTTCCTTAGAGGAGGAAGGCACGATTTTTGTCTTAGAGCAGCCAAAAGTCTGCTTGAGTAACAAGCATGACTTCACAGGAAACCAAAATCTAAGAAGTACAAAGAAGATTTCAGGGCAATATGTGATTCCTCCCAGGTGGGAGGGGCCCCAGTGCCTTCCTTACGTGTGGATTGTGAATGAAAGTCACACTGGTGTTTTAGATGAGAGAACAAGGTCAGCAGCCAACAATCCAACGTTAGTTCTTCTTCCCATTTGAAAAGCTCTATTTCCACTCATCTCTCCTCTATTTTAACCCTCTCCCCTCCTTGCCCCCTCCAGCCTTCCTCCACCCCTTGTCCCCCTCCCATTCGGAAAAGGCCTCCTACTTCACATTATCTATTCCTTGATGAGAGGTGAGGGGACAAAAAGAACTGAGGTGTGCTATGCAGGTACCAACTGCACGCAATAAACACAGTCATGGCCTACAAGCATGGTCTCATAAAAACATTTTAAATGAATGATTGATTCAAACTGAAAGGGCACAGCTAAAGATGGTCTGGTGCGGTCTGTGTTTCGCTTCCCCTCTTCCTCCTCCCAAGACTGCACCACTCTGTGGAAACTGGATGCCCCTTGAGACCATAGTGCTAAGAGAAGCAAATCAGACACACAAGCTTCAATATCGTAAGATTTCTCTTATATGTAAAAGCCAAGTATAAATAAATTAAACAGCGAAATAAAAGACAAGAGGAAAAGGGAGCTTGATCTTTGGCAAATATAGAAGGGATCTAGAATTGGAGGAAGACGGGAGCTGGGAGGGGAAGAGGAAATAAAAACATAATGCATGTCTGATGTGTTTTACTTAGCATTATGGTTTAAAGGGAGAATCTCAAAGTATAAATAAGGAGGAAAAATAAAAGATAATTGGACACAGGGAGACCTTTAGCAAGAAGGGAGGGAAAAAGGAGGGAGATGTGGGTAAGGATCAGGGAGGAGGGATCATACACCATGACATAAACTTGTCTGGTTTTGAGCCTTCTTTAGGAGTTATCAAGAGATCAACTCAAACATGCGCCAGAGGTGCTGGTTGTTGTAGTTGTTACAAATTATGCTGGAGAAAAGGAGAAATATATCCAGGCTTCAAAACATAGAACTTATTCTTTGGCTTTGGAAATCAAACCTGATCTTTTGTCCAGAAGGAAGGAACTTTGTGGCCACTGTGGTCTGAGGTGGATGAGTTGTGGCCACATGGCAGAAAGGAAGGTGGCCTCAGGGAATTCACCAGGGAATCATCTGCTTCCCTGCATCTATGACAACTATCTAGAGATCACCACTAGAAATCCTCTGACTTCCTGTCCTAAGCTGGATCATCAGAGATGTCATTTACTTGTGTTGGATTAGTGGCAATAACATTGTTGCATCTCTTCTTTGATACAGAAATGCGCAGAGCAAACTGTTGGATTCCAAATCAGCAAAAGCACGAAGGAGCTCTGTAGCAGCGTAGCGGCCGCCTCCCTCCTCTACAGGACTTCTTCGAGCACTTGCACATTTCCAAGTTTCCTTGTGTGCCAGCCAAGTACAACAGTCCATGAACATACGAATAAGAATTTCTTAACTGTGTGCCTGTAGCGCTACACTGGCATGCTCTACAGACTGCTGTGGATGGCCAGCAGCCTCAAGAGTCTAGAAAGGTCAGGTAGGGACATTTGAGAAATAACCTTAGGGCTGCAAGGCCCAGAAAATACCAGCTTCATCATTCGGAGGTACACTCCAGGGACAGAAGCACTGGTGTCTGCCTTAATGTCAGCTCCCTAGAGGCTGGAGGTATCCTCTGCCAGCTCCCCTGTTCCCCGAGGCAGCCAGGGTGGAGCCATGGATGCCACTTGCTTCTCTGTTTATTCTAGCCACCAACATGGTCAGACAGGATGGACTTGAAAATTGTCTTTCCTCCTGTTGCTGATGAAGGGTGCTGCTTCCCACTGGGAAGATGGAAGGCCAAAGGCAATCTGAGTGAAGTGCAAATGGATAGTAGGAGGGATTGCTGAGGTGCTGGCTGAAGGGAGACACACTGCAAATAGCTAAACATTTACAGACAACTTTCCAAGTATTCCTGAAGGGCCATCCACGAATAATAATAAGTTGACAAGGACCCGCTGAGCTGCGCTTCATGGGTAACCAGAAAGCACATTACCATGCACGAGTCCACCGTGCCAGGCTCATAGCCTGCGCATATCATCCGCGTGGTGATGGTCTTCATGTCAAA
>NW_004524811.1:2037635-2039090 GCF_000260255.1 Octodon degus
TGAAAGTTCTTTCATCCAAAGAGTGGATTTCATGAAACAAAGCAGCATGAATCTTTTGCTGTTGTAAACAACGCTACGATTCTTTTAAACAGTAATGGGAAGCAGTCCATACATACCTTCTTGCCAGAAATAATCAGTTTTGGGAAACTTGATGAGATGTAGAGAGTAAGTGTCATGAGTTGCCAAGAAATAGCAAGAGTAACAGCTACCTATTACTGGATGCCAGCGGCAGGCCAGGCACCTATGCTACCTATTATTTTTAATCATCACAATAAGCCTATGAGTTAGACAGCTGCCATTCTTTTCTTTTCT
The DNA here is from genome assembly GCF_000260255.1 of Octodon degus. Lineage (NCBI taxonomy): Eukaryota > Metazoa > Chordata > Mammalia > Rodentia > Octodontidae > Octodon > Octodon degus. The sequence continues at coordinate 2,037,948 of NW_004524811.1, forward strand.
TGGGTGTCTTCCAGTTAGCTCATTTGTTTAAGCACCTGCTCATGCAAATACAGTCAGTCATACCACAGTTCGAACCTCACCTCCACCCACCTTACTAGACCCACCCTTAAGGCAGGCTGAGCCAGCCAAAAAGAAAAAAAAAAAAATGCTTCTTTTCTTTTCATTTTTTTTTCATGTTGTAGCAAACTAGCAAGTGATGCTGCTGGGATCACTCAGTTTCCTTAATGAGCCTGGAATTTTCTCTTCACACTATATCATATCTGCAGTAAATGCCCTATGTTACACTATTATTCTAACTTTGACATGGAGATTGTGGGAAGAACACAAGCAGAGAGGACATGAAGTATGTTCTGCTTTTACGTCACAGTGCTAATCATGTCCTTTAAAAACCCAAGCTGTACAGAAATGGTGGTATTATATATTTAATATCATCTTCAAAATTCTTACATACAACCTTCTGAAAAGTCATTAATTTTTGTCCATTGACTTTTGTTTAGATCATATCAGAATAAAACTTAGCTCACAACATATCTGATTTGTTTTTTATTTTAAAGAGAGTTTTTAAAAATAATTCAGAATTTCAAAACAAAGGTGATGGGAAATTAACAATGGACATATCTGATTTGAAGAAAATAATGTTCCTTCAAACTGATAGTCCCTAAAGCCAAAACAGAGGCTTCAGAGTTCTTGAGAGCCACGCGCTAGACTTGATCTACTTTAGAACAGCCAGCACGCAAGTGAAAGAAATGTCTCAGACTCAATTCTCAGTCTAAGCATTGAGTCAAACAGAGTAAGAAAGTCCCCTGGAGACGGAGGGAGAGTAAATAGTATAAATATTTAATTTCAGTGTATTTCATATGTTTAACCCATCTACAGAGCTAATCAATTTACCACCTAAACAGACTTAAAGGCTGTTCTATAGATGTAGATAGGACAAATCCTACCTCCAATCAAACTGGAGCTGAGCCCATGCACCTTGACTACAGAAGTGGGATTTTTCTAGCAGCTCACTGAGAGATTCTCCTTACAGATAACCACAGATATTGCTAGAGCCAGTGAACAGCTAGGAAGTCTGGTGGGTCTTGTTTGGCCTAACAGCTTCAAAGCATCAGCAGTGGCTTCCTGGACAAGAAGTCAGAAAGA
>NW_004524811.1:2039190-2046292 GCF_000260255.1 Octodon degus
AAGAAAGAAAGAAAGAAAGAAAGAAAGAAGAAAGAAAGAAAGAAAGAAAGAAAGAAAGAAAGAAAGAAAGAAAGAAAGAGGAGAAAAAGTGAGGGGCGGGAAGGGGAAAGAAGAAAGAAAGAAAAAGAAAGAAAGAAAGAAAGAAAGAAAGAAAGAAAGAAAGAAAGAAAGAAAGAAAGGAAGGAAGGAAGGAAGGAAGGAAGGAAGGAAGGGAAAGAAGGAAGGGAAAGAAGGAAAAAAAGAAAAGGAAAGAAGGAAAGAAAGAAATCAAGGTTGCATCTGAGTTCGGCAGATTTAAATGCCACAATGGATTAGTAATGTCTACAACTGGCTTGGAAGAGAGAACAGGTCACATAACAGCAAACAATAGCCATTTGTGGCTATGTTTTCATAAGTGAAAGTGGGGAGTTATAGCCAAAAGTCAGAAAGACACAATATGTTTCAGTTGTAAGTTGAAGGGCATGGCTGCTGAAGACACTAGCTTACTTTTGTTGCCCATGTGGCCCCAGCCTGTGATGTAGCAGTATGTGTCTGGTTCTAGAGCCTGCTGTGGGCTGGGCAAGCAGACAGGCCGGACAAAGCTTGACTCATTGATGTCTTCACTCAGCTCGACCACGCTGATGTCGTAGTCCACCACTGCACGGCTGTAGCGGGGATGCAGGATGATGGTCTTCACGAGGCGGGTCTGCGTGTACTCGGATGGGTGGTCCAGGTTGTTGATGCCAAACACCACTTTCCACACAGCAGCGTTCTCTCTCCTAGAGACATAATTCAAGGGCAGGTGGCATCTTCAACTCGATCTTTTTAATTTTATGTATGCCTTTCTAACATTTTATCTATGTGAACAATCGCTATTTCCATGCCTACGTTGCTGTGTGCTCAGATAAGAAGTATTCATACAACGGCCTGAGTAAGTGTTATTATTGTGAAAATCAAAGCTCGTGCTTCAGGAATGGGGATTATTCTTGCATATGTAACCTGCTCCCATTTAAAGGGAACAGAATTTTGTTTGGCATTAAGTTTGAAGGATAAGGAAAATTGAAGGTAAAGAGAGAGAGAGAGAAAGTGTAAAGGGATAGGAAAAAAAAAAAAGCCAAAACAGAGAAGTCTTCCTAAGAAGGAGAAAGTACCCTGGAGAATTGTCACAGATTTGAAGGTAAGGGATAAAGAAGACCCCAATAGTCAACCTCATTATCTATTGCTCTGGAATACTTGTCAGCAGTACTTGAGTCAATGTTTGCCCTAATGTTTTCTTTCCTTGGTTCACGGGTCTTACCACACTCTAGGATGTCCTTTAATTCCCTAGCCCCACACCTCTTTGCAATCTTCTTTTCTGGGTCCTTCTCCTCAGTACACAGTGTCCATGTTGAAGCACCCCGGGATCCCACTCTCAATTTTTTCTTGCATTCCACTCCCCTTTATGATTTTCCCCATCCCTGGTGACTTTGAGGTCACAGCACCAGCTCCCTGAGCTGTAGGCTTGAATGCCCACTTGTCCATTCAAGCCATTCACTTGGGTGTTTGGTAAAGCTAGGATTTGTTGAGGACTTGCCACATATCTGGAGATGCCTAAGCATTCAGAATTCATTTTACAGTCATAACTATGACTACTGTCGAGTCAAATTTTCTTTTTCCCTTGTGTTCAACACTCCATGCATCAGCAAGTCTTCTCCACTACCACTTTCAGAATCATCCTGCATCTTATTATTTCTCCCTCCTTAGCCACCACAATACTAATGCAAGCTACTCCAACCTCTGAGGGCCACTGTGAGGGCCTCAAATTTCACCCCTCGTTTGTCATCTTCCACACAGGAATCAGAACCTTTCTAAAATAAAATTAGATCAAGTCCCTCTCCACTCATAACCCTGCCCCCCAAGAGCCTTATATCACACATGAGATAAATCCTAGACTCCTCCCCGTGGCTTCTGAGGCCTATGATGAGTTTTATTTCAGTCACAAGGACTTTTTTCTACCTTAGGATATACCAAGGGCATCCCTAACTCAGAGATTTCCCCCTTGCTGCTTCCCCAGCCCCACACGGTTCCAACCTTTACTCTTTCTCATCATCCAAGACTCAAGCAACCACACCCAGAGCTTTTCCCTGACCACAATCACTCTCACTGTACACCATCACTCTCCCTACTCTTGGCTGTGCTTTAATTTCTTCTCGGATTATGCATCGATATCAATGGCAGTGGTGCTGATGCATGCTTCAGTCTTCCCCCCAGAGTGCTAGCTAAGAAAGCAGGAGTGATGTTGACCTTGTTCCCTGCTTCATTCATAGTCTATTTCCAAGGCTGTAGTAGGTTCTCAAAAAAGATGTATCTGCTGATGGCTCAGTGTAAGTTGTTTTAGAACAGTGGTTAATGGCAGAATTTAATCATGTAACCAAAATCAAATTTTCACCTCCTCATTTCTGCTTTCTTCCTTTCACGGTCCCCGCTCAGCAGTGGGCCAGGATTAAGGCACAGACATTTGTTGGACTTTCGTGTTGGGGACGGGCGGAGCTTGCACGTGGACAGCCCTGTGCTATCGGATGCCCAGCTAGCCATGCTACCACCACTCCCACTTGGAAGCTTCTGACTAAATCACCCAAAGTAGGTTGATTTGATTATCTGAAAAGTCATCTTTCAACCCAGGTTGAACATGAAATCACCTGGAGAGTGTCCAAAATACTGATACTGTGGGGATTGCTCTGTACCAACTGAGACAGAAGCTCTAGGGCTGTGGCTTGGGAATCAGTCTTTCAAGGGCTCTCCTTTTTGGCAGAAGTGTTTAGTCATTGTCATGGCAAACAGCCAAAAGGCCAAGATTTCAAGAGGTACAGGAAGGACAGCCAACAGTGACACTCCAACTGCTGTTAGTGTTGTTCAGCGCTTGAGCCACATCCCACTGCTACACAGGAATGTGTGCTGCACTTTTTCCATTTTACTCTTTCAATTATTTATATATTAGGTTTCTCACATAAAAGAAGCCATGTGCTATTTGATCTTATTGTCTGGCTTATTTCACTTAGTGGTATGGTCTCAAGATGTATCAACTTTCCTACAAAGGACCTGAATATCTTCTCTGTGTTAAAGAAATCTAATCTCAGAGCTATCAAAAGCTGAAAAGTGATGTCATCGCTGAATAGTTATAGGTACATAGCAAGGCTTCTATGCCAGCACTGCTGTATACATTATGATAGTAAGCAAGAAAGACATGAACCATGCCTATCCGAATTGTAGAACTGAATAAAGATGTGTAATTAAAGAAGTAATTATAATACAGATCAGGAAAGGCTGTCTTTTTGGCATTACAAGATAATGTTACAAAATTAGCTTTCATTACATAGCATTGCCAAAGAGCAAGCTTCTCTCTTCCTTCTCTTCTTTCTGTCTTACATACATCCCCCCCCTCCCTCCCTCCATCCATCCCTCCCCTCCCTCTTTCTTTCTTTATTAATTTCTTCTTCCCCTTGTTCTTTTCTGTTAATCTGCAATAGTGAGCACATGGCAACCCAAGAAATTTCAATATTCACTTGAATTTCTACTCTTTAAGATGTCTGAAAGCAAATACTAATCTATTTCAAATTAATTTATATGTCTCCTTCAACCTAGTAAATTTTGGCTGTGACAAAAACTCATCCTTCTGCTTAACTCACAGGCAAGATCCCAAACACTGACCATTCTCAATTATTTGTAACAAAATGAAATATCATCAAATTCCAGGCTTAGTTACTCATTGAAGTTAAATATAATTCTAACAGTTAATGAAAACAAAATGTCCACAAAACTGCTAATTGTTATTAACTTGTATCTAAAAGTCTTTTGCTACATGATCTACTCATCCAATTGAAATAATACCCACCAAAATGAAAGAAAGAAATAAGTACATAGAAAATATACACATTAAAAAAATCAGTGATGGTGTTATTCTTTTTTCTTCCCTTAAGACTATGATGCGAAGTCTCTTTTAATATTTTTCCATAGGTCTGGGGGGAATAAAGCAGGGAAACAACAGCCTATTGTTCTATAGAAGCCCTTGAAGGGAAGAAAATGTGCAGATGTGGGTGAGCTCTCCTCCACGTGGAAGCAACATGAGGAAACACAAGGGCTGGGGAGATAGCGGAATAGAATAAGTGCCTGTCTTGCAAGAGCAAGGGCCTGAGTTCAATCCCCGGTTCTGCAAAAAAAAAGAAAACAGAAAAAAAAAAAGAAAAAGAAAAGAAACACAACCTTGAGCTATGTATATGCCACCAAAGGTTAAGAGCAGTTCAAAAGTACCTGGTGGAGAAATACATAGGACTGGGCAATAATCATTTCATGTTTCCAGTAAAAAGAGGTCAATTATGATAAGATACAAAGAAAAGGAAAAGAGCAGCACAAACAGCAGTGTTGGGCCAGAGCAGGCATCAGAAAGGCTTAGCACATAAGGAGCAGCTGGTTGCTTCAAGAAGGTAGGAAAAATGCCAGTGGCTTATCAGGGAAATATTGCGCAAAAAGGGAAATTTTTATCTGTGACCAAATAATTTAATCTTAGTAAGGAACTGAAGCAAAGCAGAACTGTGTAAAATCTTCCTTGCTTCCAATTACTCAAGGATAATGATTTTCAAACAATATTCAGAAGATTCATCTTCTATGTGATTAAAGAATACATACAGGCACTTAGTTCATTGAATTGCTGGGCTGTTGTGGAGCCCAGAACATGGCAGGAGCTGGTGGGAAACCTCTCTAGAGGAATTAGCATTTCTAGGTCTGGGTTGCTACACTGATAATTCCAACTAGTAAAAGAATTAAAGATGTGACTATTAAGTTAACAAATACCTATCAGCACTGCAAAGTGTATGAGATATATAACCATTTGATTAGTAGAAAAAATTAATAGATTTCATTTTGACAATGTAAACTAGGATATTTACTATACATTTTAATGAACATCTCATCAAATCAGTCAAATATATGCTTGAAGTTGGTAATATTAGCAATTAGCTATAAATCAAGGCTGGGCTGGGCATATTAAATTTTAAAGTAACTAACAAATATATTCCCATATGAATGAATATTTGATGCTGATATTTGCTCAACTATGGACAAATATTTGAAACCATGTAATTAGATCAGTGAGGAAAGACAGAAAAGAAAGCCAGGAATTGGGCCCTAGAGAGTACAGTGACCTACAAAGTAGCAGAGATAGAGGAAAGAAAGGTCTTTCCTTATTCTAGAAGAAAGATGAGGGAAGTAGTTCAAGGGTGTGGTAATTAAATAATGAGAAGGGTTACAGTGAGTTGAAAACTGAAAATGAACTACTGGATTTTGAAAGATTAAAGCAGTTAAGCAATTTTTAAGTGTCATTTCTGTTTGACCTTGGAGCCAGCCCCACCAGAATGGGTGAAGGAGAAAATGTTCTGTGGAAAAGTGGAGACAGTGGCTTTAGGATACTTTCAGGGGTTTTAGCATCAAAGAGCAATAGCTGAAGGAAGCAATGTCAAGAAAAGGGAGTTTAAGTCAGTGATATGAAGGTTTCATTGCTAAAAGGAATGTTCCAGAAAAAAAAGAGAGAAGCTGAAGCAAACTAGAAATGATGGTCTTTGAAAAGATGAGAGGAGATATTATCGTTCTTAAGCAGCAGTTCAGACATTTCCCATCATAACTCAAGCCAAAGATACAGATACATTTTTAGAATTGAGTAGGGGACAGGGTGACAAGTACAATGGCATCTATTTTATCCATGAAGTCTGAGGTGAGATCACCAAGTGTGATGGAGAGAGTTGTCTCTCAGGGCAGAAAAGTGACTTCCTTGTGGAGGTGTACAGGAAGTGTCCCAGGGTGTAGGCTGCTCATTGAAGATGTATCATTGCACATTTGGTATGAGCTCGGTTCACGCACGGGTCTTTCTCTCAGATACACCAACAAGACCTTCAGTACAGGGCTGGGCAGATAGCTCAGTGGTCTGAGCGCCTGCCTAACAAGGTCTGCGCATGGTAGCACAAGCCTGAGGCTGAGACAGGGGGATCACTATGAATCTGAGCTGTGTAGCAAGACCCTGTGCCAAATAAATAAAAATAAAAATAAAAAAGATCTTCAGTACAAACAGCACATTTTCTAGCCTGATGTTTCTGCTCTTCCATATCAAGTGACACTACCCAAGAAGGCCGTATTGAGCCACACCTGACTTCCAACATAGTTGGACCATTGGGCTGGCAAAATAGCTCAGTGGTCTGGGTGCCTCCCTGGCAAGTGCAAAGACCTGGGCTTGAACTCCTGTGCCCCATGCTTTGCCAGTCCTGGAACCCCAGATGTGCCCTGGTGGCCACCAAAACTAGGTGTGGTGGCACACACTTGTAATCCCATCCCTGGGGAAGCTGAGACTGGAGGATCACTATGAGTCCAGGCTGTGTAGCAAGACTCTGTATCAAATAAATAAATACCCAACATAATTAAACTATTAATATTACTCGGAATTATTCTACCTATTTCTAAGTTGTTTCCTTGCTCATTCTCCAGGAAGCACTCTTATCCTTGCTCTCTCACATAACCTGGGCTGTCTTAAAAAACTTAGAGAAGAAACTGAGAGTAGTCTGTCTTTTTCCTACTGAAGCCACACTGTCTTTGTGCTTCTGCATTCATTGTTAGGTGCTTAGGAACTATCTGTGTTGTGCAGTTTGCTTTTCTGCTTCATCTCCTAAAGGTTTTGCTCTATTTCCTTTAATGATAATAGTCATTAAAACAGAAATATTCCAATTTAGATCCATACTGCCCCTGGGCTGTGAATTTTCGCACCACTAGAGAGTGAGCAAATGTGATCTTAAAAGTCCACAAGTGACTGGCCTGAGCCAGGGTCCTCATGCGACACCCGAGGTGGCAGCATACCTGCCTTCCTCCCATCCACAGGGGGAGGTGACTGGATCTAAGAGTTGGTGCTGATGAAACTTTTGGAGTTTTCCATGAGAACAAGCAGCTGCTGTGGCATGAACTACGGGCCTAGACTTGCCACCACGGGCCTAGACTGTGCCAGTCTCAGTCTCTCTCTCTCTCTCTCTCTCTCTCTCTCTCTCTCTCTCTCTCTCTCTCTCTCTTCAGAACTTCAGAAACAGGGATTGAACTCAGGCCCCTGTGCTTT
>NW_004524811.1:2046392-2056371 GCF_000260255.1 Octodon degus
GAAGAGAAGGAGTAAGAGGAAGAAGAGGAGCAGGAGGAGGAGCAGGAGGAGGGGGAGGAGGAGGACGAGAAGAAGAAGAAGAAGAAGAAGAAGAAGAAGAAGAAGAAGAAGAAGAAGAAGAAGAAGAAGAAGAAGAAGAAGAAGAAGAAGAAGCCGCCAATCTCTGTAGCTTATGGGCTTAGAGCATGAAGAAACTCCACTCACTCCCACTTTTAACTTGTTTTTTTAAAGAGCCAAATTAAATTTAGCAGAGTATATTTGAAGGTCCTGGTGAAAGGATTAGATTAATGAACCCAGGAAACTAGGTCAGCTGGTGAAAGAAAGGAATTGAGAAGGAAATGATCTGAGATAAGGGGGAAGAAAGTAACCAAAAATCTTGTTGGATTGAGCAGTAGAAATCAAACGTGGCAAGAGGGCAGCAGTAAGGGTTGCAATCTACTAGAAGAATGGCAGTTTTTAACACAGGTTTCCTGGAAGGGAACTACATAGTGCTGACCTTTGCTAGTTGTGTACCAACCTAGAAAATTCTTCCTTCAGTCTTTCAGAGGTAGAAGGTGAAGAAATTGTTTGTTACATTACCCTGAAAAGTCAAAGTCTTTCTTCCTTAGAACTTTATTTTATTTTATTTTTTGGTGGTACCAGGGATTGAACTCAGGATCTTGTGCTTACCAGGCAAGCACTTATTCCACTGAGCTATCTCCCTGGCCCTCCTTAGAACTTTAGAGGTTAAATTGGTACTGAAGTAGATGAGACTTGAACTGTTCAGCTTAGTATCTCATGTTTTTAATTTTCATTTGGTATTTGAAATACCTCTCCATAGAAGAGCAGAACGCATTGTCTTTTTCCACCACTGTAATGAAAAGAGACAAAAGAACTACAAATGGGTCTGGCTTGCCTTGCCAAGGCATGGGATCAGGATATGAAGTGAATCCCATTCATTGCAGCAATTGATGGCCCCAGCAGACAGGAAACCTTACAATTAAAAGTTCTAAGAGGCTTTCAGTGCCACTGGAGAGGTTGCAAAATGGAATTGAGTTCATTAGCATACATTCAAGCAGAGGCTTGCTTAAAGTTAAGCAACTTTTAACACTGCATGAATATGCCCCCCTCTCCGGACAGTAAAGTTTAGCGTTCCATGAAATTTGATCATGGCTTTGATATACTCATTTCCTTAATTATAAACACATATTTCTCCTCAATTGCAAGGTTCCTCCTTAACTTCATAGAACTGTCAGTGAAAACAGAAACCTTGGTTCCACATATGGTAATGACAAAAGTGGTTATGAACTTGGATTAACTAGCACATAAAAAATGCTGTTCCCTTATAGATCTGTTGGATTCATTCAGGTAATCCCCTTTTGATGAATGTGCCTTTGCTAGCAAAATCTGCTTATTGTGAAGTTACGACTCAGTACTGTAAAAAACATCTGGAAACATCTGGCCCCTTCTACAGAAACAGCACTGCGATGTATTTTTTTTTTTTATGCCTTTAGTACAAGGTAACAGGGTCTATAGGTCTCACTACATAGATCAGACTCATAGTGATTCTCCTGTTTTCAGCCTCCAAGAGCTGGGATTACAGGCCACACCACCATGCCCAGTCTCAATCGCCATCTCAGCGTGCCCAGGGGTGGGGCCAGCATGGCATGCTGGGATCAAAACCAGCCCCTGAGCTCTGCCAAAGCAGGTGCTTTAGTCTACTGAGCTATCTGGCCAGCCTGTGATGTATTTCTTGACATACTACAGAAACTCTTATCATTCTGTTTTACACATCAAAAATACCCCCAAAAGAGGTACTGGTTGTATTTTGATGTATTATTTTTCCAAAAGATCAACAAAATAATTGCATACACACTTTTCCATTTTATAGTCATTTATTACATTGTATTCTGATTTCTTCTTTAAATGTGCTCACTAGGTTTGCACCTCAAGGTCCAATGCAGGTGTCCATCTCTGCAATCCCATGCAGGACTAAATTCTGAGTCTCTACCCTCTAAAAATAAAAAGTATCTGTGTTTCTGTCCCTTGGTGCCAGTTTGTGAGTAACTTTATGTAGGAAGGTTTATAACAGTAGGTTAAAATAACACCAAAGTGACATTAACCCAATGATTTATTTATTGAGAGATGACAGAAAAAGTTATGGAAACTTATATTATAGAATATTATTTAGCTTTCAAAAAGAATGGACCAGACCTGTAGGAATGGACCCCAAGAGTTGCCACATGAGAAGAGCAACCAGCCAACCAACGCATACAGCGAGTTTCAAGTGGTGAAAGTAGACTTGGACACCCCATGAAAACCGAACGTGCTCGTATTCATTCATGCTCATGAGGAACATTCACCAGGCTGTGACGGAGGTCAGGCTTCAGGGTGGCGAGGAAGTGAAAGAAAAAAACTGCCAAGATGTCGATGGTGCTAGCACAATGCGAAAGTACTCATTCCATAATGCTAGAGGAAAATGTAGAATGTATTTTTTAGCAATATTTTTAAAAAGAAATATTCCTATTTACTAGAGTCCCTTGAATGATTCTAGGGATGGTTCTCAAGGATTTCTCTGGTCCATCTCACCTCTTACCCATACCCACTCTGTGAGGCACCAACTGATAGGATAGAGGGTTGGTTCTGTTTGTGGAAGAAACTGCATTCACACAGACATTAGTATTAGTGCCTTCCCAAGCCACCTTCCACCTGCTCTTGCATCTGTGTTATCCAAATTTACCACCTCTGCTTAAATTTATATGTGTGTAATATACTTATGAAGTCAAGGAAAGAGACTACTTCTGGCTGAGGAGTGAAGCTCCAAAGCTTCTTTTTCCTCATTACCCGGGACATGAGCCCTAAGCAGCTATCTATTCACTGACAATCATGGACAGTACGTGGACAGGATGATTGCACCAAAGGTAGATAAAATAGTTATCTGCAGGTAAAAGTGCTATTGCTGGGAAAACATGCAGAAGACTGGATCCAGGCCTACGTATCTCACCATGTGCTAAACTAAAGTCGAAATAGCTCGAAGAGCTAAATGTGAAAACAGAAACACTTAATCTGCTGGAAGACAAAAATAGGTAAAACCTTAAAGGCATGAGAATGGCAAAGACTTCAGGAGCAGAACCCTAGTGGCAAAAGAAGCAGTATCAATAATTAACAAATGAGATCATATCAATTTTAAAAGCTTCTGGACAACAATGGAAAAAGCAGAGTAAAGAAACAGCTTATAGAATAGGAAAATCTCTTGCAGCTGTTACCCAGAGAACTAATATCTAAAATATTTCAAGAATCCCAACATAAAGAACACAACAAAACTCAGCAGTGAAATGAATAGACACTTCTCAGAAAAAGAACACATATCCAATGAATACATGAAAAAATAATACACATTCTTGACCATTAAAAATGCAAATTAAAACAACACTAAAATTCCATCTTACCGCAGCCAGAATGGCCATCATCGATAAATTAAATAATAACAAATGCTGCCAAAGCTGCACAGAAAAAGGAGGCTTCTACACTGTGGCTGGGAATCCAAACTGATACAATCACTGTGGAAGTCTGTATGGAGGTCCTCAAGAAAGTAAAGCTAGTAATTGTATTGGACCCGCTATTCCCGCTTTAGACATATTCCTAAAAGGTTAAAGGCATCATGTTAAGTGACACACGTGTGCCCATGTTTAGTGACACGTAATTCATAATAACTTGGGGAAAAGACTGTATGCCCAACAACCAGCGAATGGGTACAGAAAATGTGGGACTTATGCACAGTGGAGAACTGTTCTGTCATATAGAAAGATAAACTTAACTCATTAGCAGGTAGGTAAATTTATGCACCTTGAGACAATATTAAGTGAAATAAATCAGACATGCAAATTTAAGTATCACATATTTTCTCTTATATGAGCAACGTAAAATATAAATAAAGAGCAAAATAAAAGAGAAATAGTGGAAAGTAGGGAGATGTTTTTCAGATGAGAAGGGGATGGGAAGATGGAGGAGGGGAGAGGGGGAAAGAAGGGGAGACTGAATTTTTTTTTTTTTTTTTTTTTTTTTTTTTTTTTAGGGAAAGGTCTACAGGGTGTTCAGAGTCTCGCTACTAGATCAGACTCACAGTGATCCACTTGTTTACAGCCTCCTAAGTGCTGGGATTATAGGATTACAGGTGCACACCACCACACCCAGTCTCAATTGCAGTCTCAGGGCACCACTGGGGCAGGGCTGGCAAAGCAGGCCCGCACATTGAAACCCTGGCACCTGCACCTGTTTGCAGGTGCTTTAATCTGCTGAGCTATTTGGCCAGCCCTGATATCTTTTACGTACATGTACCAGTTCCACACAGAGATGTAATCATTATGTCATGTAAACAAATACTAAGAAAACAATAACTTGAGTGGGGCTTGGAAAGAGAGCTGTTACTTCACTGAAGTAGCCTTGTGCAGTTAGTTGCCTGTGCAGCTAGGAATCATCAAGTGACAAAGTAATCAGACCCAGGAAAAGAAAGAAGGAGAGAGAAAAGAAGGAAGAGAAGGAAGAGGAAGAGGAGGAGGAGGAGAGGAAGAAGGAAAAGGAGGAGGGGAAGAGAAAGAAGGAGGAAAGGAGGGAAAGAGAGAAGGAAGAAAAAGGTGCAGCTTACCCCTCAAAACAATGGGCAACTGTCAGAACCCACTTCTTGGCAATGAGAACACAGCCACAAATGTGTCCGCTGGGCTCGCTCTGCAGAGAGCACTGCCACGGCCACCTTCCAGGGCGACTTGTCCGGCCCCCGAGGATCCTCTTGTTCATTCGGGCAGCGGGGCGACGCCCACAATCTGCCAAGAAGCGGAAGGTACAGCTGGAGTGTGCCAACAGCCGCAGCTATTGCCAGCGAGGCGCTCACACACCTACGACCACCTCCCCCACAGCCCACGCAGATAAGCTCCTATCCCAGTGTCCCACCGCCAGTTTCTCACCTTGCTTAGTACACAGAAGAGAGATCTTATTTCTGCTGGGACAGGACTGCCTAGAGTTAGAAACATAAAAAACATGACACTGAGCCACATATTTCCTATTCAACATTTTTCCAGGGAAGGCAAGACTTAGATTAGCTGTTAGGGGAGCTCATTCTTTTTGAGAGGTAATTATTCTTATTATAGGAATTCCCAAGGCAGAACTGTTGGTAAACATCACTTTGGGGACATTTAGAAATTATACACTTTTAAAAATTTATTTTAGTTTAATATTCTCATAATTTCATAACCATAGGAAGAGCAATAATTACAAAAATATTTCTGTGTCTGGACTGATGGGACTACCAACAACACTGACTCAAACTATGACTCTTCAGGCAGGCAAAGGGTGGGGCTTTAGGCTGCTTCTTAGAACCTATGCTAAGTACAGAGCACAGCAGATTGTTGTGCTTGTGGAGAAGGGAGTGCCCCTCCCCCAAAAAACATTTAAGAAATAGCCTCAGAAAAACAAAATATTACTACAAAAAAAAAATCCAAAGAACAGATAAAGGAAAGGAATATTGGGCTTGGAAAAAACCTTACCCCAAACTGTCATGGTGAAATTCTGGACGTATGAAGTGCTGACTAGAGGAAAGGGGAAGTAAGCTGAATCCCTAGGACTCTAGATGGCGCCAGCACAGGTAGTACATAGAAATCACAGGAAGTGTGATTTGGGAAAGGAAGAATTTTCTAAAGCTCTCAGGAAACTCTGAGGTAAGAGCATGCTCTGTGGATCTGGTCTCCCAGGGCGCCTCTGCAAGAAACTCAGATTGCTTACAGTGGAATCACTAGGTTTTTTTCCAACCATGAAACAGTCATTCATAATATAAATTAAAATGAAAAAAGTACCTGGAGACTTTCAAAAATAGTGTGATGTGCTCAGAATCCTAAATTTCCCAGATTTTTAAAAAAAATTCATCCATAAATATGTTACTTCCACACCCGCTTTGGTGGGGCTCAAACTTGCTGATTCTCCTGCCTGAACCCCAGAGCGCTGGGACTCCAGGTGTGCGCCACCGCGCCCAGCTGAAGCGCCATCATTTTGAGGGCGATACCTTGCATTGGTAAGGCTACCTAGTCGTGATTTCATTTTGTGCTTTTTCTGTTACTGGACTCTCCAAGATTTTAGTTAGAATTACTTCAGTTTCCCTGCTAATTTCATGCAGCATCTGTAGGAAATTCAAATATGAATGAGTCTTTATTTTAAATAGGGTATGAATAAATTCCAAGATTAGAAGCCAAGTTTCTTCTTTAGCCATATTTTCAGTAACTATGATTTTAAAAAGATGTAAATAGCTAAAATAAAAAATCTATGTTGTTAAAATATGAAGCCTAATAGCTATTCTATGGACGCTCCTTGATGTAGCAAATTTGGGTTTTCTTATGGCAAAGCTCGGAAGGAAGGCCTGCTGATAAACTCTTGCACCACAATCTTACTCCACACCACTCTTAGGAAAGAGTTCTTACCTCGGCACCAGAAGTCTGTGTAACGTGGTCCCACTGATGTTCCTCCAGTCGGAGCGTAAGCCCAGCCACCTCTGGTGCTCCTCTTCTTCTGGAACTGACTCCGTCACAGATGGTTTTCTGATAGAAGATAAATATTCAAAATGCAATCATCTGTGAATCATAAACTATTACCAATATTTAGTATTCATTCTCTTTCAAAAGGAAGCATTAAATTTTAAGTCTGTATTTCCAGGAGAGACGTCAGGTTGGGGGATTTTGCCATGAACCATGATTAGAACAAGACAGTTATTAAAACTATGCAGAGGTAATAAGGATCTGAATTATTGCAGCTGTTTTAGCCTTTCTCTCTGCTGATGCATACTGGAACTTCATGAGGTGCTAACATTCTAGTGTACACAATGTAAAAGTTTCAACATCTGAAAAATAAGCACAACTTTAGTCAGCAAAGAGTAAAATACAATCTATCAGCTGGTTTTTCTTGTCCTCTTTTCTTGTCCTTCACAATCCATTATAAAACTTTTTTAAAAAACAAAGAGAAGTAATGGTCATTTAATATCTAATAAGCAATATAAAATTGTAAGTGGAATTTTTTCAACGTATTGTGAAGTCTTCATGCACAAAAGTATAAATTATTAAAAAATAAAGATGAGAAATAGACAAATTATTCTGCTCTTTACATGCTACTCAGTTTCTACCAATACTTTTCTCTAGTTGTTTGACTCCATTGCTCCAATAAATGTGGTTAAACTGCAATTGTGATTTAAATTTTTAGATATTAAATAATTTAGACTTTTATGTAATTATTCATATTGGCCATTCCTTCAGTCAGTCCACATTAAAAGAAAGTCTTTCATATTTTTAATTTGAATAAAACATAACCACTTAGTGCTCTCAGGGATAGAAATACAAAAGAATTAGTTTCAGGCAGGAAGAAGGAAAGCTTCTTACTAAACTGGAAGGGAATGAAAAAGAAGGCATCTGCCACACTGTTACAGTGGAGAAAATGAGAACAGTACATCAAAGGAATTCCAATCAAAAAGGTTCTACATTTCTTTTCAAATAGGAGGAAAGGCAGCTCCCCTGATGAAAGTTGGGGATGCCAAGAGTGTATGGCAATGTGGAAAGTACTGTACCATTGGAATTAGGTAATCATTTCCTGGTGAAAGTGTTTGGGGAACTATATCAAAGATAACTCAGAATTATGTCAAGTACCACTGAGGGAGGTGCCAGTGAACCCGGAAAGAATCAACTTCAAGCAGCACTAATTATACATGGTTAATGATTTTCTCTTGAATAACTGGCTATTTTTAAAAACTGGGGTCTGGATGAAAAAAAGGAAATTAGATTTTGGTGACATTGAAAGAAGTTTTTATTTCAATTGATTATTTAAAAATTATTGTAGTCACATAATAGAAATAAAAGGAACAAAAATCTCTCCAAATTTTTCCATTTTTCAAAAAGGTAAGGAAGCCCCTCTAAAGAGAACATTTACAATAAGCTAAAATTTTAAAACAAAACCATCTCTAATAAGGAATTAATTTTAATCATTTAATTATAAATTACACGTTCAAACTCTAAACTCATTATAATAAGAGCTGCAAAATATCTAAGGTATGCAATGTGATATTTTGATATATGTCTACATAGTGAAGTGGTTAATTACAAAGTGTGTCGCTATTAATATAACTATTGTTTAAAATAATTACCAATTTCAAATAATCAACGATCTTAACAAACTCTAAGTATACAAGATTATTACGCTGTAACCATACAGAATTTATTAATCCTACAAAACAAAATTTTGCACCCTTTGATGGTATTTCTCTGTGACTGCCACTCTCCAAGCCGTAGCGACAACAGCCTGCTTTTAGTTGACATTTTTAGATTCCACATGTACACGAGATCATGCAGTATTTGCTGTTCTGTGCCTCACTGACTTCACTTAATATGATGTCCTTCAAGTTCAACCAGATTTTCTCAAATAGGATTTCTTTGCTGTTCTCTTAAATTGAGTAATATTCTAGAGTGTGTTTCACATTTTCTTTGTTCATTCGCCCACCAACAGATGCTTCATAGAAAGATTGTTTCTGTATTTGGTTATTTTGAGTAATACTGTAATGAACATGGGAGTTGCAGATAATTCCTTGAGATTTCTATTTCACTTCCTTTTGGTGAATTTTTAAAATTGGGATTACTGGGTCATATGGTATTTCCATATTTAACTTGTTGAGAAAAGCCCATACTATTTTCCAATTAACATTCTTACTGACAAATATATAGCTATTTCCCTTTCTCCATATTCTTTTTAGTGCTTTTGATGTTGTCTTTTTATAGCTATCATTCTAACAGGCATGCTGTGATATCTTACTATGATTTCAGTTTGCATTTTCCCAATGATTAGTGATATTAAACAGCTTTTCATATAACTGTTGGCAATTTCTATATTTTCTTTAGAGAAATGTTTAAGTCCATTTTAATCAGTTGTTTGGTATTTGCTGTTAAATTGTTTGATTTTCTTATATATTTTGGGTATCAATCTCATTATGTGTGGGGGGGTTTCTTCTTACAATACTTTTTATATTTTCCTTACAGGGTCTATAGGGTCTCACTACACAGATCAAACTGATAGAGCCTCCTGTCTTCAGCCTCCCAAGTGCTGGGATTACAGATGTGCACCACCATGTCCAATCTCAGTGCACCCCAAGGGTGGGGCCCACACAGCACTCCGGGGATTGAGTCCCAGTCCCTGCACTTGCCTAAGCAGGTACTTTAGTCCTCTGAGCTACCTGGCCAGCCCTTACAATGCTTTTTAAAATTGTAAAGGTAATACTTGTATATGGAAAAAATAAAGTCTGTGTAATGAAAGTGTATAAATGACTATAGTAAGTAGTATTTGAGTATCCTTTTAATATAATTCATGTACATATAAATTTTTTGTCTGTCCATATTGTTCTATGTGCTGTTTATGTGCTAATAGGTGTCCCTATTTTTTATGAAAAATAATAAAAGACTAACTTGTTTATATATTTTGTTCCTCTCAACAGGTCTGTGAAATAGACTATTATTATGTTCTATTTTGTAGATAAAAAATAATTTATCTATGGTCACCCAGCAAGTGAACAACAAGGTTTGTGAATTAAATTCTTATTATCTGATGCTAAAGTACTACTTCTTTACCCTGCAAGATTAGATGGCCCTCTTTATCAACAGCAGAGGCCTTGTTCTCTTGGTACTTCAAGGATTCATTATATGGGTGAGCATGTATTTTCTTAACTAATTTACTATTGATGCACATGTAGATTGATTCTGATCTTGGGCTGTAACAAAATAGCAACAGCTACTACTCTAAACATTTACTTTTTTATATGTACAGGGATAATTTTAGAATAAACTTTTAGAAATAAAACCATCAAATTGAAATTTGAACATTTGGTTAGTGCTAAGAATTTTGCTTTCAAGTAATGATATCAATATGTATCGAGAATATGTGTCTGGGAGGCCGGGGAGTTGGCCCAGTAGAATAAATGCTTGCCTGG
>NW_004524811.1:2056499-2057560 GCF_000260255.1 Octodon degus
TTAATAGCTGCTCAGAGCTTTTTGATGATTGGGTTGCTTTTACTTAAACACGTAATAGATACTTCACATTGTTTTCTGTATTATTTTAATAGACAAACTGCAGAAGCAAGATTGTAGCTCAATGATAAGACACTTATCTCACATGTACAAGGCTCTAAGTTTAATCATCAGAACAAAAGAATAAAAGGAGAGGATGGCTGGAAGGGATAGAAAAGGGGTTAAGGGGAGGAGAGGAGAGAAAAGCAGAAGAACTAGAGGGTAAGAAAAATGAAATTTGATTACGTAGCGAGAAAAAGACAAACAGCATTTTGCAACTACTACATATCCCAGTCCCAGTATCCTAGAAGAGTCTGTAGGGAACGTAGACTACACATTATCTCTACAGCAGCCATAGAGTCACAAACTAAGAGGGAAATTTAAAGTCTCTTAATCCTCAATTTTATCCTGTTTTATAGCTGAAAGATATGGTAAATACATATAATTAGAGAACATACTCATAAGTGAAATAAATCAGACCCACATGTGCAAATATTGTATTGTCTCCTTAGTGTGAGAACCTAAAACAAAAAATAGAATCTGAAGGGTACAATAGAAATGGGGAAAAGGGAATGAACTTATTCAAAAGGAAAGAAATACTGAGTTGAGGAGAAGGACAGGAGAGGATAGTGGCAGAAAGAAATTTATCTATGTGTGTAAGCAAGATGGTTTGGATAAATGTACTGTGGATTTCTGCTGCTTTATGGAAAGGAACAGATAATGCTTAATTTGTTTTGTCTCCTTTTTTCAATTGTTTCTCCTTCATCACCTCTTAATTTCTTATAAATTTATTTCTTCTTCCAATTTTGCATACATGTATCTGGTAATTTGAATAACTGGTTGGAAGACAACACTATGCATTACAATACTATGAAATTCACATTATTTGTTAAGTGAAATTCTGTATCACTTGTAATTTTTCTGTTTTAATACTTTTCTACTCTCTTTATAAAATAAAAAGTCATCTACTCAAATATTTAGAGCAAAAGTACAAATGGAGGTCCACACACCATGTGCTTGTATAT
>NW_004524811.1:2064798-2082892 GCF_000260255.1 Octodon degus
GAAGTAGGGGGAAGAGGAAGCTCTCCCACACACTCACTGGACCTGGGCTAAGACTGGGTCCGGAGTTTCCCGGAGCACTGCAAAACTCCTACTCAGCAGGCAGCATGGGGAGGTGCTGCGCAGTGATGGGGGACGGCCCGAGGGGGTGGGAGAGGGTCCGGCCCAAGCTGCACCTGGGCTGAGACTGGTCCCGCTGGTGCAGGGTAGCAGCAAGTTAATGGATTATTAAAAATGCATATGATGTTCTATCATGACCAGCATTCATATTAGGGTAAGATAGAGAATTCATGGACTTCTCGAAACAGTGCTTGTCAAACTCTAGCCTTTAACAAAATCACCTGTAGTACCTGTCACCACAAGAGATTTTGGGCTGTGACAACATAGACTGTTGAACTTGTCTCCAGATTTCTCCATTCATCAGAACTCATAAGGGACTCCAAATCTGCCTCTCTTCCAAGGCCACCAGTGATGCTGAATCTGCTGGCCCAGGACCAACTCTGAAATCATTGCAAATAGAGACTAGGCTCCTTGTATTCCCATTGTATATGCAGAGCCATGTTACCCCGCCATCATTCTCCAAATAATACCATATAAAAATGTTTATATAGCACATACATAGGTAACTATAGTACTATAACTAACCTAGAGGTATTTAAAATACACAGGGGCTACGTGCACATGCTATCAC
This sequence comes from Octodon degus, assembly GCF_000260255.1. Lineage (NCBI taxonomy): Eukaryota > Metazoa > Chordata > Mammalia > Rodentia > Octodontidae > Octodon > Octodon degus. The sequence goes on from NW_004524811.1 coordinate 2,065,487, forward strand.
TACCATTTCATCAAAGGACTTGAGTATCTGCAGACTTTGCTGTCTGAGGGGTCCTGGCACCAAGCTCTTGAAAATATCAAGGCACAATTCACTACACAGGAAAGTGAAAATGTGTGCCTCTAATTTGTTTCTTAGGGTTTGTGTGGCCATAAGACACATATAAAAATGCATCATTTCATCTTTCCTGAAATGCAATGCAGACAGAACTTATCCACAAAGCTGAAACTTCCTGATATTCTGCAGAGAATCAAGTATTTCAACTATTAGGGAAGCAATCAGGTCACTAGACCATTTTGCCCCTTCTTCCATGCTCATGAGATCTTTGCATTTAGTGACATGGATCCCATGCTTACTAGGGATGCTTACTTTAAAAGTGCAGGTCAGTAGAAGCTTTCAAAACACAAAGATTTCTTTACCTTTGATATTAAGATAGCAGCAACATATTTCACATTTCAGTTAAAGATAAGTTTTGTCCCCTATTGTGTTTATTGCTGTAGTAAAATTATCTTGATATTCAACGTCAATAATTGCCAGTTGGTCTTGAAATGTGAATGTCTCGTGTGGAGTACAAGATAAATGAGTTGTTTTTGAAAGTCTTTTTTGAACCCTCTCATATTATTATCCCTGTTGATTCCTAGAGACTACATATACTAATATTGAAGGCTAGTTGAGCTATTCACCAAATAGAAATGCGAGCTGGGAATTCTCACAGAAAGGCATTAATAGGTTTCAGATAAAACACGAATGAACACCACTGTTGAATCACCTGTCTGATTAGACAGTTTAGCTTAAAATGCTCATTAACAGAAATGTTTGTGGCAGAACATAAAGTACAAATTTATTTTTTCAGTAAACTTGGTATACATCAGAGGTAGAATATATTACACTATGCAAAAACCTACAGGTATAAGTCATAAAAGCCACACTAAAACCTATGCTTACTATGTAAAATGATATCAAATTGCAGTATTTATATCTCATAATAGTAAAAATTCAATTAAGCTAAATGTTTAAGCCACTTATAAAAATCATAACCTGAAATACAATTAACCCATATTGTCATTCTAATATCAATTAGAAAATAAAATTAATAAAAATATACTATTTAAAATAAATATTAGAGGGGCCGGGAGATGACTCCATGGAATAAGCACTTCCTTGGTAAGCACAAGGACCTGACTTCAATCCCCAGTTCTGCAAAATAAATAAATAAATAAAATAAACACTAGGCATAAAACAGTAATTGTGAACATTTTAATGTAAAATATCATTAATTGTAAGATTTGGTCCTATACAACAAACTAAGCTAAGGCTATAATGTGACAAAAATATTTTTAGCAAATATATTCTTTTTCCTTTCAGCTAATTTCTTTTTTAAAAAAACTTTTCCTTTTGGTAATTCAGAAGACTTTTTTTAAACAATTTTTTGTTACTGGTAAGAAATGGAGGCTCAGCATTGTGCTGATAGCAACGTGAATTTGGTTTCAAAGAAAATGTGTCTCGCTTGTCTTGACTTTATTTGCCTCACCATGTCCAGCTAGAGACCACAAGTTTCACTTTCACTGTGCAACTTTTTTATCCTAGTTGTTCAAGAAGACAGTAAACTAGAGAAAACTTTTTTTTCTAACATCAGCCTTATTTTTTCAGTTGCCCTTTCTTCAAGAATAAAAAAGCACAGAAAATACTCTCTAAAAGTGTGCCCACCTTCATTCAGTTTAAAATTTTAAAGCAACGCATAACTCACTGGGTTCATTATAAGATGAGTGATTCAAACTTTAGGATTAAAAAAGAAGCTAAATACCAACAAAAATCAACATGATAATATCTGTAATAGTGTTGTAATTTTTAGCATAAAAAAGTAGAAATCTAATAACCACTGAAGGGATGAGCTGCTCTTGGAATGATGGTGACAGAGAAAGAAGTATCCTTAAGAATGTTCATCCTTTTGGCTTCCTTCTAGGGTCAAGGATAGGGGGGAGGAAATAGTGATTTGACTGTTTTTAAGTGACTTTTCTACTAGCTAGGGAACTGGTTGGCTTAAAATGCTCATAAACAGCTTTAAGCTCTCATCCATTCATCTTTGTGACCCAAAGAAAAAAAGTCTTCTCTGCTAGATCCAATGAAAACAAATCTTTTGAAGAATTTTAAGTATTCCAACACCAAGCACTGTGGCCTGGAGGTGAGGTGCTTTGCTCCTGCTTGAACTAGGTACCTACCCCTCAGCCAGTCCCCAAGACTGAGACAAAAAAGATGTGCAGATGACCACTCATGCTTATATTCCAAGGATGAAATAGGAAGTGAAGCAAGTGTCCAAAAGGGAAGAGAAGCAGCACCCAAAGAAGGTAAGACTGTGATAAAGAAACAGTACATGTTGGTCACAAGTGACTTTGGTATAAGGTTTCACAGGGTTTCAGGATAAATCTTGAGGGTATTTGACCAACCTTATCAGAATCAAAAGTTACATATCTTGGTCTTAACTACCCAACAGAAAAGTATAAAAATGAAATATAAAAAGTAAAGCCATATTAATATGCTGAGCTATAAAAGGCTCAGGTCAACAACTTCTGACATTGCCAGTCCTATAGATAAACCACTACTATTATGATCTACTGGACTATATTGGATTATTTTGCTGAATTCATGCACCTACAATATTTAAATGGCAATGGAATACCCATCTCTGACAAAACTAAACAAAAAAGGGGGATACAAATGAATGACTATTTGATATCTGTATATTCAAAATAGGCTAGATATACAGCTGCATTCTCTTAATTCAATGAATAGAGAGATTTGTTCTAATAGTGTTTGTGGACAGATAGATAGACAGATGCATGTCTGCATCTTGTACAATGACTAACCATTAAGACAACAATATGCAATGTATTAAATATTGAAACTGTGCCAGTAATTGGTTTTGAAACTGTCTCATTGCTATTTGTTTCTCAATAAAATTATTTTAAAAAGAACCCCAAGAACTTATTGTGGCTCAGAATAAAGATTCTACATATACTCTTATTTGTATGTTAGTGTTTTAGTTTTGGGGAAATATACCAAGGGTAAAAGATCGGAAAGAAATTAGATGAGTTTATTAAATGGATTGACTGGTGAATTTTCACACGGATATTGCTATAAAGTGGGTTGGATCTCAAAAGGAATATTACTATGAGAAAGTTTGCATAAGTGGCACAGCCAGATGGACATTGAAACTTATGATTATGATCTAAAAGGTAGAATGAAAGAGATTGGTCTCTTCTCAGACAGATACAACAGGGGATTCTTCTAGAGGGAGGTAAAAATTAGAAAACATTTCAGATACTAAGAGCCTTTAGAAAGACAAAGTAAACAAATTTGTTAGAGTGGCTTGATGGGGGTGAAAGCTACTTCAGTTGGGGTGCCAGGGACTGATGTCCAGGCTGAGACACAGAAGAGAAAGTAACTCTGAAAAGTTCTAAAGACCAGTATTCCAATCCAGAAATACAAAGAGAGCAAATCCTTCAAGATGAGAATGAGTTAAAATTGACAAAAATGTTAGTACCACTGTGTCTAGATTTGATACACAAGTTGAGAAGGCCAGAACCTGAGTCAGTCAGGAAGGAGAGAAATAACATCTTAGAAGCCAGAGCATAAAGGTGAAATTTTAGTGAAGCATGTAAAATACTAAGAAAAGACCAAGGCTTTAACATGTAGATAATACCAGTGCTGACTGTCAGTCTTGTCATAGGGGTAAAATACAGATTATAGTTGTCTCAAAGACATGAAGAGACAAAATGAGAAATTAAGTCACATCAAGTCTCCCAACACAGTTCCAAAGGGATGCTATCATACTGGGACTTCTAATAGAAATAATCCAGGTCACTTGTGGTTAAATCATGACAGATCATACAAGTTAAAAAAAAATAAGTTCTATGAATGTGGCATTCCTAGCAACTTCATGGAGATTGATTTTTTTGGTCTCTTAGCCTTATTACCATAATTAGTCCTTTTATCACTAGAGTGAGCATGAGAAAATTAAAAACTGGGTCTTGATCATACTTAGTTCTAGAGACCCTCATGGAAGTTATCTTTTTTAATAAATCCTGCTAGGAATCTACTTTTAAGGATGAATTTTTTTATAATCAAATGAAATATAAGAGAGAAAAGTATCTAATTAATTCAGAAGCCTGCCTCATTTCATTCTGGTTAATAATAATGACTTTCTCTGCACCACTGAGAAGTTTCTGCTAAATTTCATAAATCATTCACTCAACTGACACAGTTTGAGATTCAGTTTGCTAACAAATATCCAAATTTTTGGCAGTGTTTCCTATTAATGACCATATGAAAATGCTCTAAACAACTGGTAAAAATATCAGGCTTTTGTTTATTAAAGTGTTACACTCAATAGTCTCATAGAAGCTTTAGAATGTACCATTTTTTTGAGAAAATTATTTTCCTTTACTCTGGAATAGAATACTCCAGAAACAATACACCTAAACATTGGAATCTAAAATTTTCTTTCCACCAAGGCATCCATTTAGCCACCAGCCTTTGTGAAACGGGTAAGAAATTATTCTCAATGCACAAGACATATATCTACCAGAAAAGCTCTGACACACACCATGAAAGAAAAAGCACAGCATGGGCTTGTTTCAGGCAAGTTCTGCTTAGAATATGCTAAGCATCTATTTATTACTAGAAGGAACTTTTCAAAATATAAGACATTTGAATTGTGATTCTGTATGATGTATTTCCCTCACCTCCCACCTCCAAACTGTTCTCTAGATATTTAAAAGTTCTACAATGATAAGATCATAAGCTGGTAATATGACTGACCACAGATATTCAAAGTAAAGAAATGCTAAAAGGCATTTATGTTTAAAAAGCTGCTGGATCACCTCAGTCAGGTCCTTAGGACATTTTTATTCTTTATTGAATAACTAGGTGCCTTAGGGTATCTCCTTCTGGTACCCAGTGGCCCCCTGCTAGTATTCAGATTTCTGGCCTGACTCTATTTTCCAACTCTGTGACTTAGCAAAATTCCTGGACATCTCTATTACCTCAGTTTCCTCATGCTACCTTATGGGATTTTAAGGTAGATAAATTAAGACAGTATACATCAAGTACATGCAACACACTAGCACCTAACAAAAAGCACCAGCTATTATTACTTTGTATAACTTATTCTGGAACATAAACTAAATGATAAAAATTGAGAGAAATAGCATAAAGAATTGCAGGATTAAGAAGAAAATCCTGAAATACCAACAGGAAGTATAGGGGAAAAGCAGACCAAGGGATGAAAAAGGCTTCAGAGGTGATGGGGCATGAGTGAGGTCCCAAAAGACTGGGATGGGGAGTAGAGAAACTGGTGCCTAGATGAACACAGAGGCAGAAGAAAGAGGCAGCATACCCAACGGCCTCAAATAAGCCTACACAGAAACCGAAGGGGTATATGCAGGAATGCGAAGTTGGAAGAAGATGAAGTGGCTTATGAGGGGCCCACCAGTTTGTAAGAGCAGTCCAAACTTAATTAAAAACATAAAATTAAAGAAAAATTTGACAGAAAAAAAGTTATTACATGTTATACCAGGGAGGGCTTTATTAAGAATTTACAAGTGGAATAGTGAGTGCAAGGGGAGCATCAGACAGCCCGAACTCTGCTCCCTCAGCCACCCTCAACTGATGCTCACATTTCTTTGCTCCCTGTGAAGAAAAACCCATACTTAACATTTATTTCTCCCTTCTCACTATCTCAGAATTTTGCCTTTCCATAGCAGCAAATCTGCTCTTATCTATGTCCTGCAAACTCCTGAAGCTAATAGTTTTCAGTCCACATTTTACTCGACCTCTTAGCAGAACTCTGTACAATGGAACATTGCGTCTTACTAGATACAGCTCTTTTCTAGGTACCACACACTCCCCCTGTTGTTTCTTCTCCTGTCTTTAGGGTGGCTACTTTTCTTCCCAGCCTATTAATATGTTAGGTCTTATGCTTTGTTTTCTCTTCTGCATTATCTACACTCTCTTCATTGATTGTATCGCCAGTCACATAAACATATATATCATTTGTATTCTGAATGCAGATGACTCTAAGAGGGAGGGCAGGGGGCAGGCGACCTCTCTATACACCCTAGACTTGAGTCCTGTAAGTGTCACCTCTTGGGCATAAAAGAGATCTCAGATTTAACATGCCCAAAGAGAGTACATCTTTCTTCCAACTTGCTTTATCTGTAGCTTTCTCCATCTCAACTGGTGACAGTCCCACATTTTAATTACTCAAGTCAAGAAACTTTAAAGTCATTCTTGGTTTTTTCTTGTTTTAACCCCTGTTCAACCCCAAACTATAAGAAATTCATATTGGCTCTAGTTTTAAAATATACTCAGACTCAAACAATGTATCACCATGTTCGCTGCTAGCATAGTGAGTTGAGCCATCAGTCTCTTATGTGGAATAATTCAGCAGCTTCCTAACGCAGTTTCTCAACGCAACACCCAGACTGACCCCTTTCCATCAGAAATCAGCCCTCATATGCTCAAAATGTCTCAACAGGTTCCCATTTCATTCAAAATAAAAAGCAGACTTCTTAAGATGGCTCACAGGTCTTCTGTCATCTGCAACCTCCACCCTTTTCTCTTAACCGCAGCCCCTGCCTCATGCCAAACAAGCTACTCCAATCTCATTGGCTTCCTTGTTTCCAGCATATTCTTGCCTCATTGCTGGTCACATAACTGCTCCCTCTCTACTGAATGGTTTTTCCATAATTACTTGGAAAATCTCTCACCTACTTCGCAACCTTGCTGCACTGTCATCTGTTCAATGATGTTTAACTGATCATCCCTTTTTAAAGTAAAATCTGCCTCCACTCTGAACTCTGGAACACCTCATTGTCCTTTACTTATTTTTCACTTTTTAATAGCCCTTTCTCCTTTCTAAACTCCTATATCATTCACTTGTTTATTATGATTCCTCAATGCACCTAACAGAATATAAGCTATTTAAGGAAAATATGATTGTCTTTTTGTTCACTGATATATTCCAGGCACGTAGAACAGTACCTCAGAAATAGGCACTATGGAAAAATGTATAAGTTAATCTATTTTCTTTTTGGTGAAACTGGGGATTGAACTCAGGCCCTTGCACTTGCCAGGCAAGCGCTTATTTTACTGAGTTATCTCCCCAACCCTGTAACAGTTAATCTTATGTGTTAATTTGACTGGATTAATAGATGCCAGGAGAGGTACATGGGTCCTGGTATCACAGCACTGACCAGTGGTTAATCCACTGATGCTCATAGCAGAAAGTGCCACCAAAAGGCACGGTCCAGTGGGGGAAGTGTGTTACTGAGGGTGCACATGGAGGGCACATTTCCCAGTGATGGCCTTTGCCTGCACTCTGCTTCTCAGCTACCATGGGGTGCGTATCTTGGTTCCATCTCAGCCTCCTGCCATGGTGTTGCTGCCCTGGAGCCAGCCCACCAGGGACTGGAACCTCTAAAAGTACCAGCCAAGTTAAATCTCTTTCTTTTTAAATTGTTTGTGTTGGGTATTTTATTCCAGCCTGAGAAATGATGACTAGTATACACACATATAATAAAGAGATGGGAGAAAATGAACAAAATAAAAATTTTAATAGGGCTTTGTAACTGCCCATATACTAAATACTAGAAATATAAACTAGTCAAAAACAATAATGACAAAAAAGCTTGAATAGACGCTTCTTCCCAAGAGACATACTAATAGCCAATATACACAGGAAAAGGTGCTAAACATAATTAGCTATCATACAAACACAAATCAATATCACAATGAAAATAGCACTTCATATCCACTAAGTTGGCTATAAAAAAAAAATTGGTAGTAACAACTGTTAACAAGAATGCTAGCATTTGCTAGTTCCCTCACAATGAAAACAGCACTTCATATCCTCTAAGGTTGCCATAATAAAAAAAAGGACAATAAGTACTGACAAGGGTGCAGAGAAATGCCAGCTCTCATGCATTATTAGATGTAGTATAAAATGGTACTGCCTCTTTGGAAAAGTTCATTAAAAATTAAACACAGAATTTTAATTTCCATCAGAAATTAAACACAGAATTTAAATTTCCATCAGAAATCAGCCCTCATCTGCTCAAAATGTCTCAGCAGGTTCCCATTTCATTCAAAATAAAAAGCAAACTTCTTAAGATTGCTCTTAAGAAGTTACCCTTACCCCAAAAGTACTAGTCCTATATGTACACTATCCAAAAAATTGAAAACACATTCTCATACAAAAGCATGTTTTTGACTGTTTACATCAGTGTTATAAATAATAACCAGAAGTAGGGGAAACAATTGCCCATTAATTCATAAGCAGATTATCAAAATATGCAAAATTATCCAACCGCAAACAGGGATAAAATACTAATGTGCCCTACAAGATGAATGAACTCGGAAAACATGGTAAATGAAAGAAGACAAACTTGAAGGTCACAGGTAATATGATTCTATTTATATGAAATTTGCAGAACAGAAAAGTCCAAAGACAGACAGCAGATTTGTGCTTGTCCAGAGATGGAGGAAGAAGTGAAGTTACTGATCATGGTGTTTCTTTTGGGATTAACAAAAATAGTTCAGAATTAAACACTGTTGTTGATCACATACCTTTATGAATACAGTAAAAACACCTGAATTACACACTTTTTAGTAGTGAATTGGATAGCATGTGACTTATTTCTCAATCTTTTAGAAAGTCTGTAGCTTATATGTAAAGGACCTGGAATAGATTCACTGTTAGAGAGGATGATATCCAACTGTGAGTTTAACAGAAGTACATCAAGAAGGAAATGGTCCTAGAGTACAAAGTTCTCATGTGAATAAAAAAAAGTGAAATGAGAAATTTCTTTCTGAGAATAAACTAGAAGGAAATTCTAACGTAAATTCTTATACCAGGAAATGTTAATTAGGTGATATAATAGATACCACTTTGACTATAGCTTTGCCTAAGCCATAGAAACATGGCTCAAAAGAAGTTGCTTGCACTGACAAACTCTAAAAGACAGGGGCACAAAACTGTTATAACTAAGCCCATAAAGAATGTTTGCCAAAAAGGAGCACCCAGACACACTGCCTGCAGATGATCTCATTTTGCATAGAGATAGAATTAATGGAGCCAAGACACAGGGACTCTCATACCCTTTGACTATGTTCTGAAACACCAGATGTTCCAACTGAACATTTGGCAAATATTAGAGGGCAGTCGAAATTCTGCTCAGTACTGTTGACTAAATCAATGTGCATATGTTTTGGATATGTAGGTAGCAGAGTCAACATGCTGTCAAGAGAATTTAGGGGGGAAAAAAGAGAATTTAGGGGATCTATTTATACCCTATCTAACCAAACAGCCATTTCCAGCCTGAGGTGGACTCTTGAAACATTTCATCTACAGATGACAGTAAATAGTATTCAGATTCAACAAAGACAATGATTTTTTTCATTCAGAAAAGCACTCAATGGAGAACTAAAACTTGTGTTAGGAGACATGGAGGCATAATTGGGGTCTGAACATCCCAAATGCAGGTCTTTTTAATCAATTGTCTTTACCATGAAGGATTTCAGTGGAAGCCCAGGAAAACATGTCACTTGATGTAGACCTGAATTCTTTTACTTTTTAAAAAAATGTATTTAGTACAGGTTCTCACTCTGCAGCTCAGACTCATAGTGCTCCTCCTGTTTTCAGTCTCCCCAGCACTGGGATTACAAGCATGCACCACCACACCTGGACTCAATTGCCAGCTCATCGCACCGTGGGGGCAGGGCCAGCTCAGCATGCCAGACCAGGGATCAGACCCTGGTCCCTGTGCTTGCCAAAGCAGGTACATAGTCTGCTGTGCTACCTTGCTTCCCCTAGACCTGAATTCTTGATGAGCTACCTCCAAAATGTCTCCCTCTGAGTAGATGAGTGACCCACTGGAACTTAATTCTGGACACTACATTAAAATGCCATTCTTCATATATGCTTCCAGAATGAATGAATGAATGAATGAATGAATGAATGAACTGATACTTCAAGACAATATGGGAGAAGAAGGTTTTTCTTACATAATTCTAATCAGAATCTGTGTGCTCTGCTATAAGCCAGAACCATTTTCAGATGACAAGAAATGTGATTTCTAACTTTATGTTCTATTGTTGTATAATCAAATTTTCATATTAAGAAATAACTTTGGTTCTTGATGAGAGGAAAGATCAAAATAAGCACATTAATTTACTTTTGATCACAGGCATATCCATGTCATTTAGACAGAATCAGGAAGTGGTGAAAATGGAGCATAATTAAATGGATCTTGACAAATTTAATTTTTCCACAATGGCAAAGTTTAAGGTTCTTTTATTACAGATCAGCATTAATCATTCAACCAAAACATGACCACTTGAATGTAGAAACAGGCTCAAAATGCTGTAAGAAATATCCTTCTCCAACCTGGCATAACATTAATATGCCACAACACTACCTCAGGATCACATGGGTCATTATTGTAAAACTGTTCATTGTTTGCTCAGGATACTAGAAAATGACATTTGCTCAGGCTTTTTATTCTAACTACTTAACTTTTATTTCATTTATCTCTACATTTATTCAAAATCTCATATATATCACTTATAAATGAAATACATATTATTAAATATTTTAATATAAGTATATACACACACTCATATATCTATTCTGAGACCCTTGCAAATTGTTGTTTTCTATCTGTCATGGAACTAGGAAAGGAAAACCTCACAGAAGAGAAGGTATCTACACTTCAAAATACCTACTTCTGTGAATTTGTAACAAATCCAAATTGCATCTTTTCATACGCTTAAAAGGCAAAAAAAGGTGAATTATATCTTTGTTTACATTTTCTGTACTACTTATGGTAAACAGAAATACAAGTACACTCAAATTTTCTTTCTTGAATTATTAAAAAGTGTATGTTGCTTTAAAAGAAATTGTCAACTCCTTGGGGGGAAATCGCAAGATGAAACTTTTTTCCATCCAGTTTCCACAGAGGAAACCATCTTAATGATTTTATAAATAATGAAAGTATTTTGTTTCAGAAGTGCTTAACAAACAATTATTTCGTTTACTTTTAGAGGCTTCATAAAAGTAAGTTTTCAGCCTACACTCTTCCCAGCAGGTTCCTGTCATTCACTGAAGTCCTTTTACCTGATCCTTTTCCCAGGCAGTGGGGTCCTGTCCGTCCCAGCACACTGGCTCACTGCACTCTCAGAGCGAATATACCGCTGCCGAGGTTCCCAAGGCCCGTCCACAAGAAGCCCATCAGTGCTATCAGCTACTGACCTTACCCTAAACCCATCTGCCTGCAGGCCAGCTGGCTCAGGGTCTCTTGCCAGCCATCCACACACACGTAGTGCTCTGTCGCAGACCGGTGAACACTCAGGAGTGCAGAGGAGTTCACAGTTTTCGAGAGGGTCACTGAGGGGGGAAAAGGGCAAGAAACCCTAATTAAAACATTTCTTGTTTTTTTAGAAAGCATTTCTTGTTATGAAACCAAATAATAACTATACTCTTCTGGTTGGATTACATCTATTCATTCTTATCTAATTGGATGAAGAGCCTTTCGGTGAGTTCCTGCCCCAGGCAGGTCACCGCTCTCAGTGTGATGGTAGACTACCAAAAAGGGAGCGAGACATGCTCTCTGCCAGGTCTCTGAACTGGAGATGCTAGTGAAATAGTCAACTCTTGACTTTCCTTAAGCCAGAATACGGCAGAGGTAGGGTCCACTGTCTTAACTCTGCCCAGGAATTTCCATAACTCATAAGGAGCAAGGTATGACTTTATAGCATCTCTTTGGAGAAAGAATATGGAATTGTAAGTGCGTGAAGAGATGCTAGCTGAGGGTTAATGTGGTAGAAGCACTCATTTCTATTTTACCAAAAAGCAGCCTCTGACTCCGTTTGCCACTAATAACTCACTAAACACTGCAGGTGAACATAGCACATGCAAGTTGTGAGTTGTCCAAATAATTGCAAAAGATAGAAAAAAGAATGGAGTGGAGGAACAAAGCAGTAAAAATGGGGTCAGCAATTAGATGACTTGATTACAAACTGCTTGCTGGCAATACTGTGGGAGATGCCTTTAAATCCTGTCCATAGTAAAGGACTAGCTAAATCGAAGTTGCTTTTTCACTCAGAGCAAAAGCATAGAGCAGATAGTGGAGCCACTTAAAATTCTATTCTAAGAGGTGTCAATCATAATAGAAGAATCACAGAACATTAATGACTGAACCCGAGTGATAGAAAAGTTTTGAAAATCTGTTTAAGAAATGATGCGATTGCACAAATCTGAAGCCCAAAATTTCAACATATAGTACAGATGTTTCAAATAGAGAGGTGGCAAGGGGCTGGGGTTTTCTGCAACTTACAAATAACAGCCATGACTCACCACTGTCAGCTTTATAGCACCAAAGCAAAATAGATGAACTTGGGGAGTAAAATCCATGACGTGATTAAGGGTTCATTTAGCATTCGTGGCCAACAGGCATGGTGGCCAGCAGCTTACCACAGTCCCACTCATCTGAGCTGTCGGAGCAGTCGGCTTCTCCGTCACACCACAGCTCACGTGACACACACTCGTGGTTGGCACATTCCAGTTCGTCGTCTTGGCAAAACGCTGAAGACAGAGAAATGAGAGGTAAGAAGACTGAAGCTTTGCAAAGTACGGTGATGGTCGCTAATGCGTGCACTCTCACTTGCCAGCGGTGTGTGGCCAAAGTATGGGGCCCCTGAGCCCTTCTGCTTGGTAGTGTAGAGTCAGAGAACTTCTACGATCTCACATAATAAATCATTTAATAGATGTCAATTTGTCCAGATATTTAAGCAGAATTACTGTCTTCAAGTGCTTACATTCTCTGCTTTTCACAATTGGATTGAAAAAGAAAAGGGTGTCCAGAGTAGCAGGAACACCAAGCGTTAAAATCTGCATGAGCAAAGCAAGAAGAAGAAGAAGACGTGAGCAGCAAGCAACAGGAGGAAAACAAGCTCTGTTCACACAAGTGGATGTGGTTATTTTTTAATTCTGTACTATTAAATTACTCTCTGAGTCGGACACAATTCTCTCTTGGATTTTTAAAAATTATAGTAAATCTCTTTGCCTACATGGCATCCACTTCCTTTCTTTTTTCAAGTGAAATCTGATTTCATTTGGCACACCACACCTCAGCTCCAGAGGAAGATTGGTTTAAGGATTAGTTTAAGCTGGGCATGGCTTTTTCCAAATTACACTTATGCCTCCCTAAGTACAATTATTAGCCCAAAGGTAAACACCCGAGAGCAGAGCCTGGGACTACAGCTTTGGAGCTGTGCTTTGCAAGACAGTTTCTCCCCACACTCTGCTGACCAGGCCACGATCCTTAGCCAGGGACACCCACAGCCCACAGGAAACAGCATTTTCTTCTAATTGGTTCTCTCTGCATGACGCTCCTTTCTGGAACTCGGCTGTTCCAGGACTGTATCTTTCTAGCCTACACAACAGTTCCAGACTTCTAGCTGTGACAGCTCAAAGCTGACCCGAGTGAATTCCTAGGTGATGTTCCAGTCAGAGGAGCTCACTTGTCTCTCCTAACTACTGGATGTGATCAGGGGAGCTGGTAGCCTCGGTGCTCCTGGCTTTGGACCAGCCAGCCTGAGGTCAAGTAGAAATAAAGGAATCATAAAGTATTGGATTCGGATAGAAAGCCCCAAGAACTCACCCTATACTTTCTTGGCTTGTCATGTGATAATATAAAACATATGGGATACAAATGATAATAAAAATGATAAATATCTCATTGCTAGGGTTTGGCTTTCTGTTACTTGTAAGTGAGTAATTTTAAGAGACATAAATTTTTGTTTGTTTCCAAAGAAGACTATTTATTTAGATTAAAAAATGTTTTTTGAAAAGCACAAAAAAGTAATAATTTTAGCACTGAGAGATCATAATATAAACTTTTTATGAACTTCTGAGCTCTAGGTAGGTACACAGATAGATAGGTAGCTGATAGATAGATGATAGATAGATAGATAGATAGATAGATAGATAGATAGATAGACAGACAGACAGACAGACAGACAGACAGACAGATAGATACATCAATTTCACAAAGGCCCATTAATTAAAGAAAATAGTAAAGGTCCCTAAACTGTGGCTGCTTTGGGAGACGGGGCTTAGAGGGAGATCTTTGTTCACTGGGAGGACAAGTTCAAATGAGACATTGGGACAGTAGACCTTTCCTTTTCTTCTTTTTCTGCATCCAGTCATGAAGTCAACTGGCTCTTTCTACTATGTTCCCCAACATAATTTGTTGCCTCAGTGCAGGCCCAAAGGCAGCAGGTCCCTTGATCATGGATTGAAATCTTCAGAATTGTGGTTCAAAACAGTTGTTTTCTCTTTTTAAGTCAGTTATCTCTGGTATTTTGTTACAATATTGAGAAGCTATTACATCGGCTCAAGATATATAACGAACACAGGAGAATTATTCATTTCTTGTTTAATTTTAGCGTTTGCATATTTTTTTAAGTCTCCCATTTGTAGGTATTTTGGGGTGTTCTAATTTTTGAATGCTCTAACCAATGTTAGAATTTGAGTATCTTCTTGGCATATATCTTTACCAATAGAGGGTTAGTCAAAGGTCTGAAGAAATCAGAAGCTTTCGATACAAATGTATACCTTGTATTCAAAGTGAGATAGTTGGTATTTATAATTTTAAAAATGTTTTGAAAAAATTATGTAATAACATACAGCAGTTTTTTTCATCCGTATTATCAGGACAGTCTGGAAATCCATCACAAATCACTGTGTGCTTCAAACACTGTTTATTGGATGGACACTCCCAAAGATCTCTCTCTTTGCACCCTAGAGACAGAAAGAGAGGTTATTTGCAATGTTCAGCTTAACACAATGGGAAATTTAATCAAGCAATGTAGAAAAATTACAACAAAGGCATCATTTCATTTTTCATAAAAAGTTTTTAGACCCATATATACCATGAATAATACAATTTTCAAAGTAGAAATACTCAATAACCTTTATGCTGCATTATAAATAATACAGTTCCCCTAAGAGCAGATCAAAATCAACATATGGGATAGGAGAAAAATGAAGACACAGCTATATATTAACATTTATCTTTAACTGTTCCTTTTGCTTTCTAAGTCAATTTGCCAACATGTAAGACTTACGTGATGAGTTAAAATGAGTTATGCTTTTATGAAAATGTGCCAAAACCTAAAGATCGAAATGCATATGATCTTAGAATGTGATTTCAGTCTACAAATTTAGAGGCCATCTGGATGTTTAGCGTATGAAGCTCCTTTTATGCTAAATACCTGTAAAACTAGCCTAAGAATAAGGTGCTAAAGCCATTATTTTTGGTCAATGAATTAAGGTTGGAAACTTTATTAATTAGTATGAGAATAGAACACAATTTGGACAAGACCATGACTGGAAGGTCGTATGTTGATCTGTAAGCTGCTTATGTAAGAGTAAGCACTTTGACAGACTTAATAGGTATCACTGGATTGAAATGCAGAAAATTTCATACGTCTGTCAAAGCATACCAAGGGCCAAATATATTCTAATCAGACCCAGTCTTAGCAACTTGGTCAGGCAGGAAGGAAGAGACTGCATGGCATTCATCTGAGTACCCTCTACACTCCAATCTAGAATCATGGTCAAAATACAACAGTCCGAGGACCAGCCAAATAGCTCAGTGGATTAAAGTGCCTCCAAACAGGTGCAGGGACTGGGATTCAATCCCCAGGCCCTCCCCACCCCCCAGGGCACACTGAGATGGCGATTGAGACTGGGCATGGTGGTGAGCGCCTGTAATCCCAGCTCTTGGGAGGCTGTGAACAGGCGGATCACTATGAGTCCGATCTAGTAGTGAGACCCTGAACACCCTGTAGACCCTTCCCTAAGATACACACACACAAATAAAAAAATAGTCCTCCACACACTTGTATTTTGCATGGAACTTCCTTTCATATAAGAACAAAAAGATAATTACTTCAAGGTGAATTCATTGCAAAGCATTAATCAAATAAGACATCTCTTTTAAAATGATATTTCTCAGCTGACCCAGTACAGATGATTCAGAGAAATTTTGTACATGATTAACTCTGGTTTCTTAGAATTCATTATGGTGGAAAAAAATATGCTTGTTTCATAACCCTCATTCAAAACAGTTATCAAAGTAATTCACCAACACAAATATTTGTACTCAGCTAAAATTAGATTTAGAGAATTTTTACCACCCAAAGACATAAGAGATAAATAGAGTCCTCTACTGGATGCACCTCTGGAGTGACCTTAGACAGTGCTCAGAGTTTTCAGCTAGCAGAAAATGCAGACCTCATTGACAAGGCCCTGACAACAATGCTGTCTGGAGAAGGAGCCTGCCGTCTGCTCTCTGAGACCCTGTTCCTGACGAATGGCACAGTCTCCTTACTCCATCAGAGAAAAAGGAAATAAAAAAGATGGTGTACCATTACAGTGCCCGCCCAGCTTCAGGCCTGCCCCATCCACCACAAAACACACAATGTGCTAGTCGAGAGTGACAGAAATGGTGCAAGTCTTTCTGACTATGCACATGGTAGCCCCTCCCCAGACTACAAAGAACTTGGACATTTGCAACGAGCTGATAAAAGACCACAGAAATAAATCTTGGAGTGTGAAGTCTTCTAAGCTGCATCCTCATGAACAATAATAATGATAACATAAGAGGATATTTATTATCTATTATGTAGCCATAATTTAGATACTAATTTTTGTTTTTACCATAACATAAAATTGGCAGTATTATGATCACCATTTTATAAGTGAGAAAACTAAAAATAAAAGAAATTAAATAATTAGCTGCAAATTACAGCACTACAGACACAGGCGGGATCCAGGTGTGAGTCTTTAGTAAATTGAGAGCACACTGCATGCCCAGAGGCAGGAGGGAGGGAAGCAGAGTTAGAGACAGACAGCCGGACTGCAACCCTAGCTGCGAATGTCATTACCTGTGTACCTTTAAGTCAGTTACTTAACCCTTCTCAACCTCAGTTCTGATATTTGTAATATAGTAATAACAATACCTGCCACATAGGGTTGTTACAAGCACTAAGTAGTTTATTTCACAAGCATTCATTTACTATTTTTTTAATGTATTTGGTACAGGGTCTCACTATGTAGCTCTGACTCCTAGTGATCCTCCTGTTTTCAGCCTCCCTAGAACTGGGGTTACAGGTGTGCGCCACCACACTCCATCTCGTTGGCTGGCTCAGCACACCTGGGGGTGGGACTGGTGCAGCATGTGGTGCCAGCGAGCAAACCCTGGTCCCTGTGCTTGCCTAAGCAGGTGCTTAGTCCACTGAGCTATCTTGCCAGCATCCTTTTTTAAAGAGAATTTTTAAAAATTG
>NW_004524811.1:2083214-2084094 GCF_000260255.1 Octodon degus
CTCTCTTTTAGCTATGTCACTGGAAGGCTCCCGGCTTACACCAGAGTCCCTGGATCTCCCCCTCGGCCCGCTTTAGCGCTGAGGCCACGATGCCCCGCAGGAGCTGCCGTTAGCCTCACATCCTCCACAGTGTGGGCAGAGCTCAGCACAAACAGCCACTGCCGTTTCCCTGGCACCTGCTTCTCTGAGGTCAGACCTACCCATTTCTTTGCCAACGTTATCAAAGCTCAGCAAAGGAACATTGTGTTAAAAATGAATGCATTTTGTCAAATTGTTCCACATCTTATAGACAGCTGTATCTATATAATATATCTTTTATTAGTACATGATTTCAGAGTATAATTTTTGTGATGAGCTGACACATGCACACAACAGTAATTCCTGCATCCCTCTCACCTTTCCATCTCTTGATCTCCTTCCCTTCCCATCTGAGAAGAATCTATCTCCCTCCTTCCTATTATCTATCCTTTATTTTTATGTTTATTTATATTTCTCTCTTATATGAGAAACCATGTGATATTTAAGTTTCTGTGTCTGATTTACTTTGCCTAGCATTGACATTTCACTTAACATTTGCCTTGGGGGCCGGGGAGATGGCTCAGTGGGATAAGTGCTTCCCTGGCAAGCGCAAGGGCCTGAGTTCAACCCCCGGTTCTTAAAAAAAAAAAAAAAAAAAAAGAAACCAAATACAGTAGACAGGGACTTCGACTGAAAGATAGATGCTTCGTGGCCCTCTAGAGTTTGCATTGCTGTCGATCTTTCCCCATATGGGGTTTACCTTTCGCTTAGAACTCTGAGCAATTAGTAGTTGTGATGCTGTGCACGAAGGGAAAGGTTGTATTTGGACATAAGGTATGAAGACCTTGTTTCATCCATGCTC
>NW_004524811.1:2084194-2085318 GCF_000260255.1 Octodon degus
GATGTGCTATTTCTTCCAGCTGTAGGCTATGAAAATAAATATTTTGATGTCAGAAGAGCCACTACCCCAGCCCAGAAAAAACCTGCAAATCCCAGTGACAGAGATAAGGTACCACTTAAGTGACCAGTGTATCCTGCTTGTCTGGAGCTTTTCTACTTTGAGCACTAACTGTCCCTGGTCCCTTGAACCCCTCATTGATTCTAGACAAAGTGGAATAGTTGGTTACCTCAAGTGGGCCAAGTATTCTGCTGGGTTTATTGTTTACACTATTATTTTTACAAAACTCTGAAACAGACTTCCCTACCAAAGGTGGGCCCCATCTGAACTAGTATACCTTGTTTCTTTACAAAAACAGCTTTGCTTTTAAATTTAAAAAAAAAATTTGAGGGATATAAAATAATAATAAAATAAAGTATTACAAACATACAGAATTTCACTAAACAAGTAATAGGAACTCAGCAATGGTAGCCACCCAGTTTTTCCTTTCCCACAGAACAAATTCTTTCCCTTTTACAATGTCTATTGTAACTTTCAAATTTTATTTACTCTTTCAGGTTCTCACACTAATGAGACAGCACAATGTTTGCACATGTGGGTCTGATTTATGTTACTTACCAATACAGTCTCTAGTTGCATCCATTTGTCTACAAAACCTTGAATTTATCTTTTGTAATACCTGCATAATACTTCATTGTGTAAAACCACACTATTTTATCCATTCCTCTATACATGGGCATTTGGGTTGCTTCCAGGATTCAGCTATTACAAATTGTACAGCTATAAACATGGGTGCACATATATCACTGTGGTATACTTCCAGTTCTTTTGAAAATACCCAGGAGGAGGATAGCTGGCTCGAATGAGACCTCCAATCCTTGCTTTTTGAGGAATCTCCACACTATTTCATAGTAGTTGTACCAGTCTGCACTCCCACCAACAGTGCAGAAGGGTTCCTTTTTCCACACAGCCCCTCCAGCATTTCGTATTTCCTGACTTATTGATGTTAGCCATTCTTTTTGGGCTGAGATGGAATCTGAGCATTGTTTTAACTTGCATTTATCAGATAACCAATGATGTTGAATATTTTTTCGTGTATTTATTTGCCTTTTGTATCTCAGATGCCC
>NW_004524811.1:2086373-2087673 GCF_000260255.1 Octodon degus
AACAGTGTTTGGACAGAATACCCTGTCTGTTTCTTGTACTATGGATAACCACTAAGAAGATAACAATGTACAGTGTATTGACTATCAAAACTGTCCTATTAATCAGCTGTGAAACTGTCTCATTCATATTTAGTTCTCAACAAAAAAATAGATTGGGTCTTTGAATTTTCAAGGTCTGATTGTTTTTAATTCTTTATGTGTTGTAGAAATAGTCCTTTGTCTGAAGGACAATCCCCTGTAGTGATACAAGACAGAAGCCTGATGTCCCAAGAGGGCAAAGAGCAATAATCAGAGCCCAAGGAGACCTGTTGTCTCTTATAAATTTCAGCAAGCTGGGATACAAGGCCACAGATAACAGCGTTTCCCAGAGGCCCTGTCTGTTCTTTGACCCTTCCCCTGGGATGTTATCAGCTAGGACTTAGAGTTGGTGAGTGCTGGAAGGCACTAGAGATAGTAGTTTATATTCCCAAAATTAGTTATGCACATTATACATTGTGATTTTAGCCTCCAATAAATGTGAGAAGTTTCAATGGCTCGGGACTCACTTAGAAAAGAACAAAGCTCAGTCTTCTTGTTGTTTCTTACAGCTCCACCTGACAACCTACAACAGTCTGCTATATTTTTTTTTCCCAATTCATAGGTTTTCTTTTATTCTAAAAACAGCTTTCTTAAGTCAACAGCAAATTCTTTCAAAGCAGATTTCTGTAAGAGACATCTATTTATGCAAATATAGAGGAAGTATGTGTGTTTATCTTCTTAACTCAAGGGCGAGTGATAAAGAATATCTCAACCTTCAGGCTAGAGCAGGTTAAAAGGAAGGCAGGGACAAGATGATTCTGGGTCCTTGAGCTGGCAGAGGCTTGGACAGTCACGACCCAGCCACCCTGGATCACTGTCTGCCTCAGAATGTGGTTGTGGCTGTGGCCTCAGAACAGACCACAGGAGTTGTTGTGGTGGAGCTCTGGCCAGTGAGGCAAAGGCCTTTGCAGCAGGGGTGGCACTCGTGTGATACACGGCGCAGCAGACTCTGCCGCAGCACCAGCCCCGGCAGGCTGTGTGGCGGCCCTGACTCCCCACTGGGTTCCACCTGGCCAGCAGGCCCAGCTCAGGTCCTACAGCTCCCACTTCTGGCTACAATGGCTCTGCGGCCCTTCCAGTCCCTGCCACCCTCTGAAAGATGCCATCCTCACACCTTTTTCAACACAGGGTGTCCTAGGAAAAAAGTAATATGAGGAAACTGAAAAGGCTTTAGACTTCAGAGTAGCGACTCCAAATCTGCAGACAAGAACCTCTACCCAAA
>NW_004524811.1:2096428-2102384 GCF_000260255.1 Octodon degus
TTTCACTTAACATTTGCCTTGGGGGCCGGGGAGATGGCTCAGTGGGATAAGTGCTTCCCTGGCAAGCGCAAGGGCCTGAGTTCAACCCCCGGTTCCTCAAAAAAAAAAAAAAAAAAACATTTGCCTCAACTTTTTTATGAATGAGTCTTTATAGAAGAGAGGCACTCTATGGTGTGTAAGTGTCATGTATTTCTTATCTGTCTCTCTGTTGGTGAGCATATAGGCCCTCCCCAACATTTAGCTAATATGCTGCTATAAACATGGCTTGTATCACTGTAATATGATGACTTTAACTCTTTTGGAAAGGAACCTAGAAGGGGCATAGCTGGGTCAATAAGATTTCTAGATAGTACTTCTCAATTGTCGGCAAGCCAGCAAACCTGAAGACAAGGCAGTCCCCCTGTCCTGGCATCTGAGAATTGTCCCACTGCCTCTCAGGCAGTGATTCAATCTTGCAGTGATCTGTTTGGCTTATACATTTACTTCAAGCACTTTTGGAAGATTCTAATAATACCAACCTTTCCGTCTCTTCTTTCCATTAGCAATTACACAAGCAAAGCAACTTCAGTGAGAAAAATTTATCTCTTAAGAACCATATTACTCATTGGTAAGCCAATACAGATATTTCAGAGTGCATTTATCAGTGCTTGAGTAACCATGTTTTCCAGCTGTAAAAGCACTAGAGACACAAAGTAAAATTAATTCTAACATATGGATTATTTATAAATTAAGTATTGCCTTAGGAGGTAAGTCAAACAACATCATTAGTTGTGGAAGGGAGCTGCAAATTCGTGACAGTGAATAATCAGTCTTTACATTCTTCAATAAAGCCCAAACATTTAAGTACCTTTCACACCACAATGGAGAGAATAAAGTAGAAAAGCATAAACTTTGAGCATCACCCGCTTCACGGGAGCAGGTGCTCACGTTACCAGGTAGTACTGCGTGCTTGTGCGTGCACGGACAGGGACACAGGCGAAGAGCAAAACAGGAGCTGAACGACTCACTAATCATCCTCTGCTGGGCTGAATTGTGCTTGACTCTGTGTACTGATGCACTCAAGGGCATGGTCTGCCCCAAGGAGAAAGTGCACACAATTCCTGTCCTAAGTCACGTTAGAAACCCAAGGTATGTATTCTTAGAAATTAAACACTCTTGGAATACCTGGACTACCTCCAAATGTACTCATCTCTTACTCATTCTTAAGTTTTTAAAGTAAGAGCTCTTGATAGTGCCACCGATATTTTGAACATTTAACAGGTATTCCACTATTTGTTTTATCATCTTGGCATTGCTTTAACTGTGTGACTAAAATATCCATTAAAACTCATTATTTAACTAGAACCCTCATGGTTTCAGGCCATTTAAATACTATACTATGCTATATAGAATTCTGAATATTTTTGTACAATACATTCTAGAATGCAGAACTCTCACTCTTGGAAAGGAATTTTTCTTGAAACTAACCTTTTGTATTTTTCAGATATTTAGTCTCCTTTTGCAAATTTAGATCTAGCCACCCCAGGGGAATATCATTCAACCTCTTCAAATATCTAAGATAAGTCATTTTAAACTGCATCTCACAGTACCCACCAAAGTCAGTAATAATTGAACAAATCTAGCACATTTTCAATGAGCCACTTATATAAATAATATTCGATGAATTTTGATATATTTCTATGGAAGGATCACAAACAAGAAAATAATAGTACACTTCCAAAATACTGTTTCTTCCTACATAGCAAAATTCCTCCTGGTCATTGTACCATCATTCTGACAGCTGTAATTTTCCAAAAGATGCACTTGTCCATATTTATAGTAGTTGATAGAATTTCAGTTGATTGCTTATGACATTTTGTCTAGACAAGAATGGCAATGTCTACCAGAGAAATTTCATTTTGGGGAGTAAGGCAATATTTCATACCTCAAAGGCCAAAGAATGAAACAAACTCAAAAGATATATTACTTTCTGTTCCTTCAATGAAAAAAAAAGTGTTGACTTTATTTTGGGGAATGAGAAGCTAAATAAGCATAACCAAGCTAATCTTCAGATAGCCCTTCTATCATTTTTGCTTTCCTCTAGAATATTGTTTATTAAAAATGCATTACTCATTTTTAGTTCCCTGGCACATTCTCAGGTTGCAAGATCCAAGGTTTGCAAGGAAAAAAAGGGATTTAACTCCACTTAAATTAGCACTGGCATTTTTGGCCTTTCCATTGGTGATTTTGGAGCTCAATGGCAGAAATGTCAAGAAGAGTTTCATCCTTTGCTGACACAGACAAAATAAGAGAGAGCATGAAAATGAATCTCAATTAAATTTGAACATTAGAGCCTGCACTCTATCTGCACATACCTAGATATGTACTTGGCAACATAAGAATCACATGCAAGAGACTATTACTCTGACTGTAAAGCAGATAAAAACTGCTTCATAATTTAGTAACAAAAATTATTCCTTACATTTGCAAACTGTCCTTCCTTTTACTGAGTGCTTGCAT
The DNA here is from genome assembly GCF_000260255.1 of Octodon degus. Classification (NCBI taxonomy): domain Eukaryota; kingdom Metazoa; phylum Chordata; class Mammalia; order Rodentia; family Octodontidae; genus Octodon; species Octodon degus. Next base: position 2,098,928 of record NW_004524811.1, read on the forward strand.
AGATTATCAAAAGAAGTATAAAATTTAGAGGAACTCAAAAGAGCTAACAGGAAAAATATGTATCAGTCCATGTCTTACTCTGATATTCAAGAAGCAAGGGCACAAGCATTCAATCCTACCCAGTACTTGCCTCTACTAGCACAGTAAACTTTTAGCAATACACAGATCCTTTTCCGAAGCACACATACGTACCACAGTTTTCTTCATCGCTGTCATCATCACAGTCAGCCTGGCCATCACATCTTCTGAAAGCCAGAACACATCCTCCAGAGCGGCACTTGAAGTGACTAGGTGAGCATTCTGTTAAAAAAGAACATTATTCTCGATGGCAGAAATTCTTAAGACTTAAAGTAGTTTATCTGTTTACCTGTGGGAGGTTGTTGCATAGCTATTGGTCTTCTGGAAGGTGAAGTAATTGAAGCACACAAGGGTTTTCTTTGTCTACTCATCAGTCTCATTCTCCTTCCTGCTTGGCACCAACTCTCCAGATTAGTGGTTTTATGTCTACATCTTCTATGCTAATTATCCTTTTAAATGGAACATCCCGTCATGGGCCTGGCCTATGACACCTCATAACATCAATGTCCCTGACAACTAAGTTGCCCCCAGGGTGTCAAAATCATCTCCACATCTCAGAATTTCCATCTGGCAAATTGGACCCCAGTTCCATTTTTCTACTTAATAACCCTACATTGTTAAGGCCTCCAACTGCATTGCACTTGAAAGAACCAATGCTTGATGTTCACCATCACTTTCAAGACCCCTTGAATACAGGAAGCAACCGTATAGAATCAGCTGTGTGAGTGCCACTAAAAACTGATAAATAGCTGGACTGTTATGCCCATCTCTGAGTTCATTTTTATCTCTTCAAATGATTTCATTTTTAAAAATGATGACAACATCTAACAAGTAGATGCCAAAGTCTTTGATGTAATCAAGATCACAGATTTACTTACTTACACAAGCTGATTGTCTGCTAAATATCAAACAACAACACACCCCAAACTGAAAGACTGACATGTGCATACGTGCTAGATGCCCCACTGTAATTAATGCAAAATTAACCTTCTACATCTTGATCAGGCATTAGGCAGGTTTGATTGTCAGAATTTTCCTCTGGAAATTGATTGCAGTCTGTGTCTTCAGGCCACTGAAGGCCCACAATGCCAAGAACAGACTCACAGCGTTCCTTGGAGTGCTCACACAGTGCTCTAAAAAAAGAGGCAGGTGTCAGAAGTAAAAGAACTCCACCTGAGAGGCACATTGGGAACATACATGGGGTTTAATTCTGTCAGACATGTGACCTGTAGGTACGGAGGGTACATACAAATATATGGGCATGCAAACATACATAATGTGTACTTAGGGAAACAGAATGAGTAATGTCTCCACGAAGAAAATACATGCCAGCAACAAATTTTCATGAAAAGAAATTTCACTGCAGGAAGAACCATAGGGCTATTTGTGGGACACAACTTCCCTCTCCACCTTGCCTTCTTTCTCCCTTCCAGACAGACTCATTCTCCAGGCTTTTGTTCCAAGCAACAAAATCTACCTGCCATGTTGGCAGCTTGCCACCAAGGGTCACAGCTCTGCCCCACACTCCCAGCCTCAGTGCTCTCCCTCTGCTGAGAGAGTGCCGCTCTAGCCCTAGCTTACCTAAGCTGTTGCCTCTTACCGCAGCTTTGGCCAATGTTGCTGAAATGTTCAGCAGTTCTCCAGCATCCTTGCATGTTAAGATCAAGTTAGTTAAAATGAAGGTTGTTTTTTTATGATGATGGAAGTTATACAAAAGATATTAACCAATTATGAAAATAAACTACCACTTAAATATTTAATGCTGTTTCTTTTAAGTGCTTTGAGAGTGAGTAATCTGTCCTTATTCTTCACCTTAATTTTAGAGGGGATTGGAGAAAATACCCATGTTCTGAAAGTCTCAATAACAATTACTGCCCTTTTCACTTTAATGTTTAGGTGTAAAACCAAAAATAGGTAGTTAAAATTATGTTTCAATATAATGTGAATGCACAGAACATGGATAAATTGAGTAAAAATGTAAGTGAAAAAAAATTTAGGTATTTCTTATTACAGTTACCTAATTTGATAAAAGTTAAAAAGCACCTAAGTACATCTTTCTTTCTCCTTTATCCCACCAACAAAAACAAGTTTTCGTTAAATGCAAAGGTTCTTCCAAGAAAATAAAATAAATAAATAAGATGAAGGTTGTTTTATTTTCACAAGATATAAACATTGTGGTAGGTGCCTCAGTGGATGCTATCTCATTTGTGCCCAGAATATATTTAGCTTGCATATAACTCTGCCTCAAAGAAGATTTCTTGACTTCCTACAGAAATAAATGTTTTGCTGTAACATATTACTAGGAAGTGTAAATACATAGAAAAAAGTAAATATAACCAAAAAGTTTCTAAGTAATATTTATTTTCTTTCAAAAAGACTTTTACTTCTTAAAAGTTTTTAATTACCTAAACTACAACTTAAGCAAGCTTAATTCCAATATCCCCAATCTGAAGTGCTACAAATCAAGATGGAAGACAGGCAGATTTTGGGTTTCCATATTTTACAAATACTCTACCAATAAAGGCTATGGAAATTCCTGAGAAGTCCAAAATCTAAAACATCTCTGAAGTCAATAATTTTTCATTAAAGCTATGTGAACTGTATAGCTAGTATCAACTAGTTGTGGTTTTGTTTTTTTTTTTTTTTTTTTAAGATAAAATAGGACAAATCTTCCAGTGTTGACAGAAACTGTTAGAGAAATGTTGGCAGTTAAATGAGAAAGATACAGAGAAATTCTACCTAGAGTTAAGTGTGGATAAGGGAAAGGATAACTCCCAGTTTATCCTTAAAAGCTGGGGTGAAGATGAAGCTATGACATTCTCATATCCAGTTTGCAAATATAAGAAGCTTAGCAGTGTTCAAAATTGTCTCATAGATGAAATGATTTTGCTACAGATTGATAACGAATTCACATATTTCCATTGCCACTGTTAATTTAATATAATTTTATAGAAGACTGTGTAGTGGCTAATTTACTTGTTCTGATTTTTTTTTCAATAAAATTTAAAAAATAAACATGCAGCATCACAGTTTCGGGACTCCTGCTCTTGTCAGAATGTGTGCGCACTCAGCCATAGCAAGCAGTGTGGATGGTGCACAAGGTCCTTGAAGGGTTATTCTGAGCCTCAGATAGCAAAGTGGCCCCTGAGTATTTAGCGCATGGTGGGGACTTGATTTTTCTCAGACATGTAACTTTAAAATGTCAGTATTCATAAGCAGACTTGGGAAAACAACTGTGTTTTGCTTCATATCTTTACTAGCACGTTATTCTTATCATAATATAAAGACTTTTGTAAATATCAAATGATAAATTCATATTGACAGCCACTGAAAATTAAAAATGCATAGGAGAAGCAAAATTAAGGTACCAAAATAAGTT
>NW_004524811.1:2102619-2108141 GCF_000260255.1 Octodon degus
GAAAAGGAAGGTGAGATTTACAAGAAAGCTTTCATCATGAAATTGGTAGATGTTCTATAATTGATTGCTTAAAAAGTATTTAACAGAAATTCTTAGAATTTTTGGACAAACCAGCATTGCCCTCTCCTCTCCATTCTGCGTGTTCAGTCCCCCAAGTCATTTTGAAATTTCATTGTTTCCTGCCCTGCCTCACACCTGCCCCTACCTTGTCATCCATTCAATGCTCATTGTTTTCTGTCTGTCCACTATATCAACATCACTGCTTTTTCTTAAAGCGCTAAGAGACTTCTAAGCCCAACAGGTGGTTTCTGCAGTTTCCACTCACATTTAGCAGGCACATCTGCACAGTCACTCTTGACGAAAAGCAGCACCGACAGCAAGAGCCACCTGTGTGACATCCGTTCCCTCACATGCACAAATTCTTCACCTACAGCCTCTACCGCATGGCCCAGAAGCGCAAACTACCGCTGTCAGCGGAGCTGCTGCGCAGTTGTCCCAGGGCTTGCCACCATCAGAAGCTCTTTACATGGCTGCACCTGCATTTCATCTTGCAACAAGCCCGCCGGATAACCACCAGCGGTATTTTACCAGGTAAGGAAACTGATGAAGAGTGTGACTGAGCAATTTGACCTAACGCTCCACAGCATCTAGGGAAGATCTAGCTAGGGTTTGAACTCAGAGAGTAGATGCCTGAGCCACGATCTCTAGGATATTCCTCAGAGCCAAAGCCACACTCTTAATTTATTCAGACAGAAAAATGTCGGCTGCACATTAAATGCTGCTGAAGAAAGTGACACATTTACCCCTTCTTCTGTCAACTCAGTTTTTAAAAAATGCCTCTTGAGCCACCAAATGAAATGCCAGCAATTTTACTGGATTGCCTATCATCTAGTTCAGTTTGTACCTTCCTTGTTTGGGACACTGGCAATAAACTCTGACACTCATTTTATAATACCTACTTTTTCGCTTTTTGGAAATATCATTTGTGAAATTGATCCCAGTAGCAATATTTATTTTGTCCAAACTCAACTTCATTCACTTGGTCCTCTCAGAGATAAAATTGGGGTGCTTGTTGAGGCCCCATCATATTACCTGCAAGGGGGGATGCGCTGGCTTGTGGTCTCATCACACTTTGGTACCAAAATGGTGCAAGCAAAGAACATGAGGTATTTGTAACAGTTGGTTGGAACAAGTGCCGGAAAAAGAGAGGACTCCCAGCTGATGGACGCTTCCTTTTGAGTCCTATGGCCAAGGTAATTGGGATACTTTGTGCGGTTGTAGGGCAAATTCATGCAGAGTTCAAGCGTAATTGGCTCACACTGACCTAATGGAAGGGACATACATCAATAATTTTTTAATTTCACTTGTAAAAACAACTGCTTTAATATTTACAAACTGAAAGCCTGTTTCACTGTTTAGAGTGGCTAAGACTAGAATACAAGTCATATATGACATTTTTCTCTGGACATCAAAAACAAATAAGATGGTTAATGAAGTCTTGTGATGAACTAAGATTCATTTCTGCACAGCTTGATGACAGCACAGAACCCCACAAGGATGTATTAGAAAGTCTCACTTTCTTCCTTGACTCAACTAAAAAAGTCCCCCTCTCATCATTTCTTTGATGCAAGTGCATTCACTTTCTTCTTGTTGTCACCTATGAAATAAAATAGCCCCATTTTCTTCAGCCATTCAAAATCACTAAAGAATTTGATTATATAGACAATTAGAGAACTTCTATCTATCTGCCTTACCAGTAGACTTAAACATATGGGTATAATTTTTCAGGACAAAAAGAGGCTGAGGTCTGTTCGACACTTTGCCAGTGAGGATGAAACCCAGATCCTTCAGCTTGCAATCTATGTCCTCTTGAACCACAGCCTCGCTTGCCAACACATGTCCCCAGGCCAGCGGGCTCTGCTGCATGGATGCAGCTCCCCGGCAGCTCCGTACCACAGGGCTGCACGCCCGCATGGGCTTCCCTGCTCCTCTCCCATTTGTCTCCTTTTCTTAACACACGTGCATGCATCCCCTGAAATGAAGCCATATGGTGGTCTTTCTTGGCTTCCCAACAAGCTAGACTGCCCGTGGCTTGGACAACTGGGCCCACACACCACTTTCAGGAAGATTTTCTGGCCAACTGTTCTTCCCACTCCTGATTCCAGTCTCTTCTGGGTGCCACAACATCTTCATCAGGCTCCTGTGTGTACACTCAACGTGCTCTGCATTATTCTTTACTTCTGTACTTTCTTTCTTTTTTTTCTGTATTTTAGGGAAGTGCCTACAGGGTCTCACTACTGAATCGGACTCATAGTGATCCACCTGTTTACAGCCTCCCAGGAGCTGAGATTACAGGCACATGCCACCACACTCAGTCTCAATTGCCATCTCTGTGTGCCCTGGGGGCAGGCCCAGATCTTCAGGCCCAAGAATCAAACCCTCAGCCTCTGTGCCTGCTTGCAGGTGCTTTAATCTGCTGAGCTATTTGGCTGGCCTTGCTTTTGTACTTTCTTCCTCTACACAGTTTCGAGATTTTTGAGAAGTGAGGACTTATCTCAATCTCAGGGTTTGTACCATGCACAGTACCAAGATGGAGGCAGAAAATGTGTCACAAGTGGTCCTAGAACTGCAAATGCAAAAATAATGAAATTAATGTCCCTGCTATTGAGTAGTTCCATGATCTTGATGGCATAAAAGATACATGTACTGGTAGCTATATAACAACATGAACAGCTCGGACAGTTTGTCATGGCCTAAATGTTTGTCTCTCCCACCCCCAAATGCATATGAGTAAACCTTAGGCCCCAGTGTGACAGTATGCAGAGGCAGAGCCTTTGAGAGGTCATTATGTTTAGATGAGCCCAGGGTGGGGATAGAGCCCTCAATATGAGTCAATGTTCTTGTAAAAACAAAACAAAAGAAAACTACAGGAAGTGACTAGAGCTCTTGCTCTAGTCTGTATGAACATATAGTAGCTGCCCAAAAACTGGGCAGGGAGTCCTCACGCAGACCAAATCCAAAAGTACCTTGATCTCGATCTTCCAGCATTCAGAAATGCAAGCACAATGCCTGCTGTGTGAACAGCCACTGTAGCATGGTTTCCTATGGTGACCTCTGCCTGTTAAGACAGTGGTGATGAGCTGAGTGCTACGATCCCAGAGGTAGAAGGTGAGGCAAGGGCAACCAGAGGGCTCAGAGCAACTAGGGGAGCCTTCAAGGATAAATAGGTGGCGGGTGCAGCGGAGAGGCTCCCTGTCCCCTTGGTGGTCACAGTGGCGTCCATACTCCCTGAGCTGAGAAAGGTAACCAAGGAAGCATCCTGGTGAAATTAGACCAAGTGGACTAAAGATCCCGCATCCTATTAATTATTTGAATTAAATGTAACTATTTGACTAAGAAGTGCTATACATACAAACAGATTACTAATTTAAGGACTGGGGTAAAATACTAAAATAGCTCCAAGACTAATTCCTAATTTAAAGAATGATATGGAGAAGGTATAATAGGGCTTTCCATTGCTGGGCAGCTGTGACTCTGGGATGTTGCTGTCATCCTGAGGATGAGTGAAGGGCAGAGAGAAGAGGAGGTAGAAGAGGGGGACACTGACTGTGCTCAGTTTCCTCTTATTTGCGGAGTATTATATCCTAAATGTGTGTGATCCCCCAAAGTTCTTATATTGAGATCTCAACTGTCAAGGAGGCAGAAAATGTGTCACAAGTGGTCCCAGAACTGCAAATGCCCCCATCTTGGTATTTGGAGGTGGAGATAATTGAGGAGATAATTTGGTCGTGAGCTCAGAGCCTTCATGAATGGGATTAGTGTGCTCAGAGAGCTCACTTGCCTTCTTTCTACCATATGAAGACAAAAAGAGAAACTTTTGGCGAGCTGACGTGGCGATGTATGCATGTGATCCCAGCTATTCAGGGTCTGAGGCAAGGGAGCTGCAAGGTCATGGCCAGCCTGCATGACTTAGTAAGACCTAGCATTATAAAAGAAGTAAAAAGGTCTGGGAATGTAGCTCAGTAATGGAAAGTCCCCGGGTTCAATCCCTTGTACTGAAAAAAAAACCAAAATTTTGCTCTCTGCAGTCTAGAAGAGGGTCCTCACCGAAACCGAGGTGCTGGCACCCTGACCTCAGACCTCCAGCCGCCGCAGCCGTGAGGAATGAGCTGGCATGGGACTGATCAGCCCCCCAACAGCACTGATTTATTATCAACTCAGACAAAAGTAACACTGAAGCATTTTGTTTCATATTTTAAAAAATACACGGTCTTTGTAACAATAAAACAATGTGAAAAGCATAAATAATTCCTGATCTCCCCACTCCCTTCTCTCAGCTGGGCCTTCCACTCTTCCTTGCGTACATTTATACACAAAACTGTTTACAGACGGGGGCAGATTCGTGTTTGCTTTTGCCGATGTAGGACCCTGCCATTTCTATTATTCTTCAACTTGCTTTCGTTGAGTCATTATTTTTCATGACCGCCTTACATGTCATACCCAAAGCTCCAACCCTTCACCTTCTTTCTCTACCAGAGTTATAATTTTCTAAAATTAGATCATTCACATAGAGTAGTTTTTATTCACTTTTTCCCCTCTTTACATTTTTCCCTTTTTCTTCCTTCCTCGAAGATTATCTCTTCATTGTTGTATTTCATTTAGACTATTCACACAATATATCGCATCGATAATTTTTATCTCTTTTAATATAGAGAGAATATATCATTTCTGATTAGTGGTAAGATGTAACTTTTAATTGTTTCAAAGTCAAGGGTGATAAAGGGATTAAGTAATGATCCTATATAATCCTGGAGATATTTATAGACTATGGCGAGGCTTCTTAGATGTTGTGTTTAGTTCTTCTGTAAGGCATTCTTTGCAGATTGCTGAGCAAAGCTAAGCTGTCGCAACAGTGCACCTACCAGCGCAGGTGCTGCGATTCACGTCGATGAACTTTTTAATATTATTACTCACTCACGAGCCTGACTTGCAGTGGCCACTAGAGGGCGACCGCGTGGCAAACGCGAAGATGCTTAAATACTGCAGAACTATTTCCACAGCAGGTTGCAGCGTCTAGCGCCTGACCACAGACAAAGTTTAATAAATATCCTTGAAAAAATAAACCTAATGGAATATCGTCCAACTTTCACCATTCAAATTCTGAAAGAAGATTTACTGAATTTAACCTAAAGGTGGGGTTGTTAGCTAAACAACGCTACATCATTATCAAGATGAGACGCTGCGAAGTCACCAGAAATCAAGTATTACACGGCGGCCATTTACCTGAGAAATGTCATTGTTCAATATCAGCTTGCACATATAATAGTCAAAGGTTCGCCTTTGCCTCAACCTTTAGGCTTCTTTTCTTCTTTGTTATTTCTGATTGATGAATTTGGCTTATCTTTCAAGCCTCAGAAATCTCTGGGTTTCCCCTCTATGCATTTTTGTTTCGGTTTCACTACTGAAAAACTTGGGGACTGGACCTGCACAACGTTCCCGCGCTCGGACCTCTCTGCGCTCGC
>NW_004524811.1:2108608-2123019 GCF_000260255.1 Octodon degus
GCTTCCACAAAGCTGTCAGCCTCAGGTTGCTGGAGTTCGAACCTCACACCTCTCCCTCTGGCCAACAGTGCCCTGAAGGCATTCGAGGAAAAAAAAAAAAAAAAAAAAAAAAAAGAAGGGCAGCAAATTAGACATCAGTAAGGAAATACTCAGTGCAAAGCTGTTCCTTTCTTCCCTTCCTCTCTCCTCACAGGAGACTTAGAACACGGAGACATCAGCTACATGAGCAGACACTGAAGTAAACATGGGCAACGCTGGGAGAAATTCGGGAGCACGCTGGGCACACGACAGCTAGACTTGGCTTCACAGGGCCGCGGGGCACACACAGCCATGGCCCAGAGAAGGGAAGAGGCTGCTCTTGAGTTGCTCTCTCTCTGCAGCTCCCCCAGCAGCACAGACTGCACCCATGAGAGGGCATCGCTTGCTCAGTGGTCCAGGTCCTACCCACCCACTAAGTCCAGGCTGTGTTTGTGTGCCGCCTCCCGACAGGGCTGTGGTAGACGGAGCAACAATGCACCAAGGGGCTTGCAGCTCCACAGTTCCCTTGAGGAACAGCTTAGCAGCCTTTGTGACTCGTTCTAGTCACAGCACACATCACAAACACACAAATACGTCCTGCAAACTCCTGAAAGGATCACCCCATCAGACAGCATCTCCACTTTCTTCAGACCCATCTTCTGTGGGCCTTACGCCAAAGAGCCCACCATTCACTTGGAAGCTAAGTAATGATAATTCTGAGAATGGTGCACATTTTCAAATAAGTAATCACACCCTCAAGGGAATGACACATTTTCTCAAAAGAAGGCTGCTTGTCCATCTTTACAAAGAACCAAACACACAACCCCATCCCAAGGCTCTTTGAGATAAGAAATGACATCTCACCTTTCAACCAGAAATTAGGCCTGTACAGTAACAGAAAGACTTTTAGTAACAGAAAGACTGAGGAACTGAGGAGCAAGTGCCTGACCCGTGCCAGCGGCTGGATTGCAGCAGAGGGCATGTTCAAATAGTTGCTGTACAATGTAAGCCTTGCAAGATTATATGAGGAGCACGAGGAGGGTGGTGAATGACGAGGGCTAGGGAAAGTGTGTTTGAAGAAGATTAAGACAGAAACAAGTAGAACGACTACAGTGTGCCCTGCGCCTGCAAGCGACCTCCAGGATGCTGGCGGCACCTGTGCCTCCTTCCCATGAAAAAGCTGTGCTCATCTGATGCCTGGAACTCCACACACACCTTAGCAGTGGGTCAATGACCAAGCCAGAATTACCTTATTACCTTTCCTACAGCTTCTTTTCTGGACAGGTGCCAAGACTCTTTAGATCGTCTATCTGGAAGTATTTCAAATATAGAGAAAACAGAATGATATACCCAGTGACTCCTTGTGCACTGTCACTGACACAGGCGAGCTTGTTCCCTTCTCTTCGAAGTCCACCAGTGAGTGCCATTTGTGGCAGACAACCCCCCAAACATTAATGAGCAGCACATGCCTTCGACAATGGCTACTATTCAAAATGATCCATCCCAAACTGAAGAGAGAGTAAAAAAAATGATGCTGAAAAGGCTCCAGGGAAGATTGGGAGATGAGAAAACTGAAACAGTGAAAACCCTGGGCCAGAATACGTAACATATGTGCGTGCAGATGTGTGGACGTATGTGTCCATAGATGGTTTATATGGAAGTCAGTTTAGAGAGAATAAAAGGATAGTGCAAATGCATCTTCTTAATGTCTAGACTAATATCTACTTTCCTCATAGATCACTATGATTTGTCTATTTGTCTCAGTTTCATCTCCATTTCATAAAGCTTCTCCTTTATGCAGCGAGAAGCTTAACCAGACTAGCACGTTAGGAGCAGGGCCTTTGGGAAGTGATTTGGATATGACAATATCATCAGACTGAAGCCCCAGGACTGAATATTTATGGCTTTTTAGAAGACAGAGCATGATGTGCCTCTCCTTGTGGTGCCTGAACCACATCGTTCTCTGCCAGCCAGAAGGCCATAATTAGAGGTGGCCCCTTGACCTCAGACCAGAACTGTGAGCCCAAATAAACCTCTTTTCTTTACACATTACCTGCTATGTGGTGTTAGTTTATAGAAATGGAGTAATATATGGGGGGATTGCCCCATTTATGAGAAAAGAAGAGGACTGGGCACTGTGCTTCCAGGCACTTATCAAGCCCTAGAACACAAAATGCTACCAGCCTCCAACCTCTTCTTAACCCACCTGTCTCACCCTGAGACTCCCCAATGACCACCAAGCCAAGAGAAGTCTGCAGTGCATCCTAGGCCCAGCACCCTTCAGCCCTTCAACCTTCAACCTGTACCAGCCTTGCTGAGAGGATGTGTGTTACGAATTGAGTCCCAGCATGCCCTGGAGGTGACCCAGGAGGATCTAGTTTGAACCTGGTTTGGGCAATGAAGTGACTTAGCAAGACTCTGTCTCAAAATAAAAATAAAAATGGGCTGGGGATGTGGCTCAAAGAAAAGGCCATGGGTTCAATCCGCAATATTTCAAAATAAATGAATGATTCCCTGCCATCAATGGGATATTCCTTCTAAATTTCTAGGTTTATGCTGAAGAAAATGAAAACATTTAATTATCAAAAGTGGAGAGCTGCCATCATGGGTCCCTGTGTGTATGCACCTAATCTCATCTGGTCTACCTGAGACCCCTTGAGTGCCAGCCCTAGTCCCCCACGCTGCCCCATATTGGCTCGGACAAGATGAAAGAAACTATCATGAACCAAGAAAAACTTGCCAAACTGCAGGCACAAGTGCACATTGGTGGAAAAGGAACTGCTCGCAGAAAAAAGATGGCTCATAGAACAGCCACAGCAGATGATAAAAAAACTTCAGCTCTCATTAAAGAAGTTAGGGGTTAGCAATATCTCTGGTACTGAAGAGGTGAATATGTTTACAAACCAGGGAACAGTCATCCACTTCAACAACCCAAAAGTTCAGGCATCTCTAGCAGCAAATGCTTTCACCATTACCGGCCATGCTGAGACGAAGCAACTGACAGAAATGCTACTTGGCATCTTGAACCAGCTTGGTGCAGACAGTCTGACTAGCTCAAGGAGACTGGCTGAAGCTCCGCCCACACAATCTGTGGATGGAAAAACCTCGCTTGCTACTGGAGAGGAGGCTGGTGATGAGGTTCCAGATCTTGAGGAGAATTGTGATGAGGCTTCTAAGGATGAGGCAAACTGAACTAAGTCAGCTTCTGAAAAAGATCAAACTTAGAAGAAATTACTGGGAGCTGCTATTTTATACTATGACTTCTTTTAAAAATTGTTTTTGTTTATGGATCTGATAAAATCTAGATCTCTAATTTTTTTAAGCCCACGCCCCTTGGACACTGCAGCTCTTTTCAGTTTTTGCTTACATACAATTCACTCTTTGCAACCAATTAAGCTGGAGAAGCCTTAAAATAAAGTTTGAAACAGATTAATAAAAAAAGGGTAGAAAAGGTAGGTATGAAAACAATTCAGGAATAAGAAATCCTTTCTAGAAATCAGTCACTAGAGATTTCCTCATTCATTTTGAACTTCCTATGAGGGTCTAGTCATAGTTTCTTCATTTCTGTCTGTTTTGTCTTTCCCAAGTGATTCTTTCTCTTGAAAACCAATCTAAGGAAAACCACCTGCTTACCCCATTAGGAGCCATGACACTGCCACTGCAACAAACTAACACAGTGGTCCCAAAATCATTCTGGGTCCACGAGGCTCCCAGAGAGGTTAAAACAGATTTATTTAAAAAACAGGCCATCAAAGTTCTTTGTGGCTATTCAATGAACTTCCTATTTGCTTCTTAGATAAAGTTTCCATTTTTGAAGCTGTGCTTTAGAAAGGAAGAACGATAACATCTGGCTGCAGACAGAGCCAGAAAAGTAATATATAGGCGCTGCTGTTGAGTTGAAAGCGATGGTAATGATATTAGGCAATGTGGATTTATAGTCCATTCATAATGACACATTTGTTTTTGATTTAAGTTAATGAAGACCATTTTGTTCCTTTTCTGCTACCACATGTAACCTTTTAGAAATGGAGAGGAAAATAAGCAAACTTTGTTGGAGAGAATCCAGACATCAGCAGTTTAATGTCAATGCAAAAGGCAAACGCTGACTGCAGGCACGGCCCGTCACCGGGACAGCCTCTGCCAGCTATTGTACTTACTACAGTTGCTCAAACCGTCGTCTGGGTGACACAGGGAGCTACCACCGCACGAATCGGAGCAGGAGCTGTAGAGGCATCTTTGGTCTCCTTCTTGACACGGAGGCTGGGCTAGGGAGGGCAAAGCACAGCGGTCTTAGCCGTTTGCAGATTCCTTCCCCTCAGTCAGAGGGCTCGAGAAGACCTGAGCAGTCTGGGGACTGACACAACTTTAATTTTCCTCCACTTTCTCCAAGAGTATTAAACCCCTGTGCAATAGATAATTTCTAAATTCATTTTCTTGGCAACTAAAGGCAATGCAGTTATTGCAAAAGGTTTTGTAGAAGATATAAGAGGTAACACACTAAAAACAAAATAGAAAACAGGCAATTATTGCTTTTAATGGGAAAAAAATGTAGTGCCTTATTTTTACATGAGTGGCTATACTTGATTGTAAAATAAAATTCGAGTGAGTTGGGGGGATAGCAATATAAAGATCTTGAAGTTCTCAATATTAAATGGCATTACTTGAAAACCTCATTTGCTCCCAACTCTAGTTTTCCCTCAAAGAAAAATGCTGTCCTAGTAATAAACAAGGCATCAACACTACCTCAATAAAAAAATGTATCATGGTAAACTCTTGTGCAGCTGTCGTCCGTACTGTCAGCATGTCCCTGGGAAATGTCATCAGTCTAGTCTGATGGCCTGAGAACTGGGTTTCTTGTTTCCAAGTGAGCGACGGCAGTAACGTCAGCCTTTGCTCTAATAGCTTTTCCTTAAGGTTTGTAGAGAGGAAACAACTTTTCTGTTGATTTCCTGGTCATTTGTAGATTAAGTGGATGAAGTAATAAATTACTACCCATTCTCTTCCTACTTTCCCTCATTATGGTCAGTTTCAGACGTGTCATCCGGATTCTAGACAAGCTTACAAGACAAGGCTCTCGTCAATATAAATAGTTGTATTTATTCAAATGTAATCCTTCTTATATGTAATTCTAAGACATGTTTATATACTGGAATCCTTCCTCTTTGCTGCTCCACTATTATGCAATGCCACGCATTACCATCTTGCAGAAAACAAATGTCACTATTTTTGTAAGCTAGAGGGTTAAGCCTTTATCTCAAGGCAGGGCCAAGAAATCTGCATCCATTTAAGTTCCTAAGGAAGTGTTAAGATATTGCACATTCATTATTTCAGTAAGTACTAACTGCCTGCTGGGTAACCTTTGCTCTACTGAAGAGACATAAAGAGCAGCTGCAGCAGACAAGGGCAGTAGCTTGTCTCTCAGAGGAGTTCTCCAGACAGGTGGGGTAAGTTGCAATGAAAGAAAAGGAAGGGTTTTCCAAGCAAAAAGCAACACAGGAAAATACCCAGGATAAGAAAGTAGACAGGTTAAAGACATTGGAGTTTTATCCACTGAGAAAAGTGAGGGAGACCAGAAAGATAGAGCCAGAACCTGAAAAGTTTTAAAGGCCTACATGTTCAGTAGAATCCAAGCCCTTGGGACAAGAGGTTCCTGCTTCCTTCACCAGGCATCCAGCAGAACAAACTGGAAGCTCCTGATGTCAGCTCATGGGGACCACATCTCCCTCACCCTCAGTTCCCTTAGTCACTACGGTCTTCTGTAGTACGTAACATGCCTCATTCCTTTCTACAGCATTGCATGTATGTAATGCTTTTCTAAGTCCCTGTCTTCCTCACCTCTGACTTCCAGCATCTCTCTTGCTAAGGTTTTTTCTGAGGACCTTGGCCAAGGCATGCACCGCATCACACGTACCCTGGAGCATCCTTTGTGGTCTATTTCATTCCATCCTAGACGTCGACCTGCACAGTGTTTGTGGTGCGCCTAGTCTCGGTGGGAGCCTGAAAGCTCCACCAGGTGTGTGGCTTCCTGCTGAAACCCAATAAATGTGCTCCACATCAGCAGTACAATATACACTTTTTAATTTTTTTATTTTTATTTTTTTGCCATACCGGGGTTCAAACTTGGGACCTTGTGCTTGCCAGGCAGATGCTTATACCACTGAGCTATATCCCAGGCCCACAATATACATTTTAAACTGAAATCACAAGAATAAATAATTTAAAGAGGCCTGGAATAGTGGTCTTGTATATAATCTCAGTAGTCTGGGAAGCTGAAACAGCAGGCTTGCAAGTTCAAGCCCAGCCTGGGAAATATTAGTGTCTTAGGAAGACCTACCTCAAAGCTATAAACAAACAAACAAATAAATAAATAAATAAATAAATAAATAAATAAATAGTTGGGCATGTAGCACAATAGCTCAATGCAAAGGTCCTGGGTTTAATCACCACTATAAAATAATAATAATGGTTTAAAACTAATATTTTATTCTTTCTAGCCATTTTATAATGTGACTTTCTTGCATTTCACTCACGTAAGAAAATAATCTATAAATCCTGTCATTTCATCAAGAACAATCTAAAATTATTTGAGATTATATAGGATTGCATAGAAAGAATTGAGTTATATAAAAAGAAAGAGCCATCTAACATAAGGGGAAGTGCCTGGCTGATAGGCACACGCTAAGTCATGTCTAGGAAAGGGTTTCCTTTTCAATTTTAAAATCAGTAAAACAAAGCTCTCTTTACATATTTTCTCCATGTAATCTGATTTAAGAGCTCTCCCTTTAGATTTTGTATGCTTTTCCATTAAGCCACTATAATGATAAATTTTCATTATGATGAAACTAGCTTGTCTACAGGTGAGGCCAGTCTCATTAGCCAGCTAGTGATAAACTCAGGCCAATATTGAGCAAAGTTCACTACCTGCTTACCAGGTATCAATGCTACTGACTATTTATCATTAGTCTGAGTTTCCAGCCATTGAAAGGTGAGAGAATTTGTCTAAAACCGACCAGCAAGTAAGCAGTAAAGCAGGCTTGAAGCCAGGCCCACGGCACAGCAGTCATACCAGGTTGAGCCCAGAGCAGAGGAGCCTACGTGGTGATTTTAAGTTTGGGGTATTGCAACTGGCCCGACACTGAGAGACTTCTCAAAGTTAGAGTCAGAAATTCTCAGCAAGGAATCTTCTTTTTTGACACAGTCATATTTAAAAACCAACTTATTGGATTTAGTTTCTCATTTTCAGTTTCACACATGGATATCACATTGCTCTTAATTCAATCCAATCTCATTTAATTGGCTGCTACACTCTAGACCATTCTCGCGGCTTTCCCCAGAACAGTCACCTGACCCCGACCGCCCTGTGGTACCTCTACCTTTCATCCTCTGAGGGAGTTTGCAGCGCATGCCACTGGGACATTGCATTTGCCGTTAGGAAAAGCTTCCGGCGGCTCGGACCATGCGGACACTGTCAGGCCATGTGAAATTATGTGCGGGGGAATCTTCCTGAAGCCTCGCGTGACTTTCAGGTGCTTTGCCTTGTTCCCAGCTATAAAGCGCTGCTGGGGGCGGGGGGCACTCACGGTCGCTGCAGTTGCGCTCGTCGCTTCCGTCCTTGCAGTCCTCATCGCCGTCACACTGGAAGGCACTGGGGAAGCACTGTCCGTTCCCACACTCCACCAGCCCTTGGCTGTGGCAGGCTAGAAAGGCCAGAGGGAGACTCACTGGGCATTCATCCTTCTTTTCTCCCGCGGTTCCCTAAGCGCTTCCCACTGCCCAGGCATCACCGAGAAATGAAGCTTTCTCCATACACAAATGGATAGACACCACTGTTTCTCATAACTTCAAGCATTTTTTGGAAAAGAAGGTTTTCTTTCTAAAATATTTCCTCCCTTATTAAACACTGTGTAGTGAAAACTAACTTTTGCTCGAGAACTGTGTGCTCTATTTTCCAATGGTGGTGATGGTGCTGGTAGTCGTAGCCATGTTGCCCACAATAAAAAGTATAACTTGCAAAGAGATTACAGGGTAAGAACTACACAGCATGCACTGGATCCCAAATCCTCCTAAGAGCCTTGCAAACTCTACGTAATTATCCACTTTGTAGAAATATCAATAGATCCTGAGCCTAAACTGCTGAGTGAAATAAATCAGACACAGAAAGTTAACTATAGCATGTTTTTTCTATATGAAAGACCCAAAATACAAATAATTTAAAGAGAAACATAAAGGAGAAATGCCAGAAAATGAGAAGGCAGACTTTGTGGAGATGGGAGGGGGAAGGAGGAAGAAGAAGAAAAGTGATTGAGATGTAAAACGTGGGGCCGGTGAGACAGCTCAGTGGTCTAAAGCGCCTGCTTAGGCAGGCACAGGGCATGGCTTTCAGTCCCCAGCACCACATGCCATGCCAGACCCATCCTCATAATATGTATGTGTATCAATCTGCAAAATGAAGGAATTGAAAACATGCTAACAGAAATAATAATTTTTTAAAATTATGCTGACAGGCTTCTTCTTACAGAGGAAAATCTGACAAAATGTTGTGCCTGTCTACAATTCACATGGTTACTAGGCAAACTTTTCTGACTCCAAGCCCAAATATTTGTCCCATGATGATCTCACCTAATGAGACAAAGGAATAATATATATGTCACTGAACTGGCAGAGTACCGCACACAAAACGAAACCTTTCTTTCTGAACTTAAAAAAATAAAATATTTAATGTATTTGGTACAGGGTCTCACTTCGCAGCTCAGACTCATAGTGATCCTCCTGTTTTCAGCCTCCCCAACACTGGGATTATAGGCATGTGCCACCACACCTGGTCTCAGTGGCAAGCTCAGTGTACTCAGGGACAGGGCTGATGTGGCCTGTGGTGCCAGGGATCAAATTCCAGACCCTGTACTTGCCAGGCAAGCACTTAGTCTTCTAAGCCATCTTGCTGCCCCTATTTCTCAACTTTTTAATGACATTTAGTATTTTACAGGGATGACTGGCAGCCACCAGCCTTCTGATCCCTATTGCTTCTCTAATGTCCTTATTTTTTCAATGTTTATTTTTTATTGATACATACTTGCATTACATGACCATTCCTTTCTATTCCAGTTGGGCGGTTGGTCCCTGTGTATAACACATCTCAGCTCTTTTCCTTCCTTTCCCCTCCTCTCCCTCCTGCTTCCTCCATCTCTTGGCCCCTCCCATTTGCAAAAGGTTGATTGCCCTGCTTCCTGCTCTACTGTCTTTCAAGAGCTGCAGAGCCCCATGTGCCATTAAGTGTGCCCTTTCTTGAATCACAGTCTAATAGTAAAAGACCTGGTCTAGAATCAAAGCCCACCTACATGCATTTATATTGCATTAGGTATTAGAAGTAAGCTAGAGATTATTTAAGGTATACAGAGGACATGTGCAGGTTATATACAAATACTATACCACATATAATGTGAGTACTAGATTTTGGTTTCCACCTGAGATCCTGGAACCAAAGTCCCACAGATTCTGAGGGACAACCGTACGCCAACTCATTCTGCTTTTATTAAACAACAAAGGATCAAATGAAAAGTTTGACTAGTTGTATGTATGCATGCATGCAAGACATACTAACTCTTTCAGATTAATCACATTCTCTTTTAATATATGAATGTCACTGTTCAATAATGTTTATTATTGCTGACTTGGGACAGTACCCTTTCTAAAAGGGAAAAGTGGTGAACAGCCACATTTGTTCTTATGGTTTGGTAGTATAACAGTAACCCCAAATTTTCATTCACTCAGAAACATAGAAAACTACAAAATGATCCTTGTTGTCACATGCTCTGTTTTACTGTTTGAATGTGACAGGTTCTCTTCTCCCTGAAAATGCACTTCACATTCACACACAAGTGGCTCCTGAGCACACTTTTTGGAGCTCCCACATGGAAGATTAGCTGCTCGTATATCGTTTGCAGGAAAACTCTGGCCTTTAGAAAGAGGATTGCATCTGCCAAGATCATTGCTGCACAAGGAGATGCAGCAGTGGACACCTGCTGCACCAGATGCACTAAATTCCACTCGGAGTTTGGGAGAGAGGATGTGAAGTCTGGTGCTCTGCACAGTCACTTCACAGGCAAGAAACAAATAGAGTGCAAGGCGCCCTCCTTTTGAACACTGTTAGGTTGTGAGGCTTGCGTATGAGCTAAACAAGAACAAATGGAAAACCAAGCACCATGGGAATCCTCTGCAACTCACAGCAGTTGGCCTCGTCAGACTTGTCCACACAGTCATGGTCACCGTCACACACCCACGGGGCTGGGATGCAGCGTCCATCCCCGCAGCGATGCTCCCTTGTGGGATCACAGTCTGGAGAAAAGAAAACTCACAAGGATGGGAGAACTGGCATGAAAACACTCAGAACTGTACTGACTTATGCTTCCAGTTGAAGAGAAACCACTCTCATCATTTCAGAACCTTCAGCAACATTTCCATGTTGGCCCTGACACAACGAAGATAGCATCTCCCACAGAGCCTGAGCCCCACAGCCTGAATTGCTCAAGGGGAGGGGAAAGATGTGTC
This sequence comes from Octodon degus, assembly GCF_000260255.1. Classification (NCBI taxonomy): domain Eukaryota; kingdom Metazoa; phylum Chordata; class Mammalia; order Rodentia; family Octodontidae; genus Octodon; species Octodon degus. The sequence continues at coordinate 2,119,172 of NW_004524811.1, forward strand.
TGCTTTTTTTTTTAGATGATCCACAACTCTGCCCAGTTTTCCCATGGCCCTAAGTATGTTATTGTCACTGTTGATTGTCTTGTGAAAAATTTGTGATTTTTGCATCAATTCAAATTCACAGAACTGTGATTTGTGCTCTACAAAGCAGAGCTAATTGGATGTACTTGTGACAGACCTTTCATGTTACCAAACATAGTTAACTCCCCTTTCTGCCAGGTCAGGAAGGGGACAATCTCCTCACCTCACCTTCCTGATGCTAAACTGATGATTTCTACTGGACTATCTTAATACATAATTCATTATTTAAAGACTTGCTCAGTAAACAAAGCAAAATACTTTCATAATTCTAGATTAAGTCTCTGATCTCCATGTAGATATCTCTGGAGGAAAAAATATATCACTGAGTAGTAAGTTTTTTCTCACCAAGGGCAAAATCCAGAAGCTGTTCTGTCATGAGAGGTGATGTAAGGCACATGCAAACAGCCCTTTAAAGGCGTGCATGGACTTACCAACAGCAGAGTTAGTAATGGGGAGGTGTCGGGAATTTCCCACAAATTAACAGAGTCAGAGACCCCTGGGAGACCAACACCGTGGATCGCTAAGGCATTAGGGGACAATAAAACACAGAGCACAGAAGACAGCACAGAGAACAACACAAGTGGGGGAAACAAGAAAAGCCACTTCTACACAGCCACTAGGGATGGTGAACCAAGGCCAAGACCAGTCTCGGCCAAAACTGTCTCATTCAAAAGTCATTGTCACGGCTATGAAATAAAGGCAGTCTTGAAAACACAAACCTCATGATGTCCTTCTCTCTTCAGAGGCCTCCTGTTGAGTGGAAAGACTGTTCCTTTTCAGCAGTAACCACAACCTGACCCTCTCCTCTATCCTGGCCAGCTGCTGAGCTAACTTCACTCGTCCCACATGTCCCATTATTTCACTGGATTGAGCTAGATGGTCTCTGAGGCCAGATTCTCTATTATTGTCTCAGTTTCTCTTCCCTTGCTGCTGGGACGAATACTTGACACCCACAATTAAGGAAGAAAAGGTTTATTTAGCTCACAGTTACTGGAGGTTTCAGTCCACCCTCAGCTGGCTCCTAGGCAGAGTGGCACTTGAAACAGTTCAGCCCTTCATGGCAGCAGCAAAGAGCAAAAGACAAAGGCAAGGGCAGCAGCTCTGGCAGCTAGCTAGCCTCTCTCCCATGTCTGCATTGTAACACAGATTGCCTGCCCCAGGGCCAGGGTGTGGCACTCATGCCTGCAATCCCAGCCTTGGATCAAGAATCAATCACAACTGAGTTACAGATGAATGTCCATTCTGCATCTGTGTATTCAAAGTAGTTAGGATAGATATATAGTTACATTCTCTTAATGAATAGAGGGATTTGTTCTAATGGTGTTTGTAAATAGGATATCATGTCTGCCTCTTGTACAGCAATTAACCACTAGGAAGAATGTATGCAATGTGTGAATTATTGAAACCGTTCTACCAATTTGATTCAAAACTGTCTTATTGCTATTTGTTTATCAATAAAATTATGGGAAAAAATTAAATTAAATTAAAAAAAAGAATCAATCACAAACTCCAGAAGCCTCTCCATGACTGCACAAGGCTTTGGGGGAGCAACTAAACACAAGCCGTAACAATAATTATAATTCTCTTTCTTCCTTTATCTCAAGTCCAATAAATCCAAGAAAATAATCTACATCTACTTACTCATCAGATGGCTTGCACACCTGGACCCGTGGAGGCAAACCGATAGCATGTGTGTCACAAAGGGTGCATAAAGCCCTCTCTGCCAGTGCATAAGCCAAGTCACCCCAGTACTGCCGCAAGCTCTGAGTATTCAGATGGAATTGCAATTGTAGCACTTTGCAATAAATACATAGGCTTTTGATTACAGTTTGTGTACTGGGTCTTTAAAAGATTTGCTCTACTGCCGAACCCCATCTCACACTGCATATCCCCATCCCAGCTGCCCCTGGGGTTCATATGGCAAAGCTCCTATTGTCAATCAATTACAGTATCTATACATTCTAAAAGTAGTCACAAAGCCAAAAGATCAATACACTAAATAATTCTGCTGGTTAATTTCCTAAGGTGATATTCAGAAATTGGCACCACTCTTTAAAAGGCAGGTTTATTCTTTAAAGCTACAATCAGTATTTTCTACATGAAGCAGTTGTATTCCCCAACCTTGGCTATAGCTACAGCAAGAGGAGTCCTGTAGTACTTAGAAATCACATATAGGAAAGGCTATGGCTTCAATGCATCTCTGTCTCAAAGCTTTGCTCAAAAGCCCAAATTCAAATATAATCCATGGGTTATAAGCAGAGAAGAAACAGAACATCTATACAGAAACAAATACATTAGAATATTAACAAGGTTTGCACATCTTCCCTAGTATTTCCTTATATGACTTCATTTGTGAAGTATTTCCATTTAAGACACGACTGGGTGACTGAACATATTTTCTCCTTCTAGAAAAATAAGAAACCAATCAATTCTATAACTTAATATGTACATCGTATTAACAGATAATGAACTCTAATGTACAGGTTATAAATTTCTGCAACTTTTGATTAAAATATTTAGGGAGACAGTGCCACTTACCACAGTTGTGCTCATCACTGAGATCCCCACAGTCATCGTATCCATCACATACCAAGCTGTAATTAAGGCACTTGCCCGTGTGACAGCGAAACAGATCCACAGTGCAGTCTGAAAATAGGAAAAGCTACCAATGTCCCATCAGAGAATTATAAATGTCATAGCAGTACTTCAACAAAAGTCAGCACGGGAGGAAGCCCCAGTGGTAACCTGGTCCATACCTATTGTTTTACAGGTAAGGAGCCTGGCACAGAGATCCAATGACTTGGTCACTTAATAAATTATTGCAAGACCAGCACTAAAGCCCTTTGGTTCCCAAGTCATACCCTTCTGTCATTTCTTGAAAGTGTTTGTCTTATTTTTGTTTTATGTGGCCTGAAAGCTCCTGGATAGATGAGAAGATCATTCTCATTTCACCCCAGTCCTAAATGAGCCTTCTGTTCATGCACAATGAAAGACCTTATGGAGAAGTTAGCAATTCTTTTCTAAAAGTGTTCCATATAGAGTTAAAGTCAATGATAAACATAAATGAGGAAATGGAGAAAATAAGCTAGCTAGAGGATAAAGATGTCATTTCTTTTCATAGGTATATTACTGCTATATCAATTGATTGTCTCATAACATGATCCTCAAATAAGGAAGTACTGTCCTAAAGTTATGGTGGTGAGTGGAAAACAAATGCTGTGTAATCGCAGGAAGTGTCTAATGTTGAAACCAAGTACGTACAGGAAAATTCTTTTTCAATATTGATAAGAAGATATATCTTATACCTGAGCAGAACAGACCTCCTATCCTGGTTCTGACATTTACTAGCTATGGATTTGTAGTGTGGTGGTTTGACTCTAGTAGTCTGTGAACTAATTTATGAAATTGGGATCACATAATCTTCTCAATATATTTGGGAGAAGCGTTTAATAAAATAATATATATAAAATGCCAAGACACTACAACAAGTACACACTTTCAACATATGATTTCAGGAGAACTAGCTATCAAATAAGCACTCAGTGAATTCTGGCTTTCACCTCAGACCATGTATAAAAAAGATCATAGATTTAAAGATAAGAATTAGTATCACAAAGCTTCAGAAGAAAATGAAAAAGAAAAATCTTTGTGACTTTGAATTAAACAAATAATTCTTTCAATATGATACCAAAAGCACAGCAACTCAAAGGACATCACTAAGAAAAATAAATAGGCCGAGTTCCGGGAGCCCCCAGACCCAGTCCTAGCCC
>NW_004524811.1:2128164-2145332 GCF_000260255.1 Octodon degus
AGATAATAAGCAATGAAATTACATGTTGACCAAAGACTTGAATAGAAAGACTATGTTAAAAGCATACATTGGCCAGGGAGACACCTCAGTGGCTTAGGCACCTGCCTGGCAAGTGCAAGGTCCTGAATTCAATCCCTGATGGGGGGAAAAAAAAACATTCAAAGGACCACTAAGAGTCTCCTTGTAGTCATTGAAGGTAAACTTAAACCATGGTAAGATATTATTACCCATCTTCTGAATTGGCTATAATAAAAAAGGCAGACAAGACCAAGTACTGGCAAAGATCTTGAGAAACTGAAACTTCCATGCATTGTTGACAGGAATATAAAATGATATCACTTCAGAAAACAAGTAGTAATTTCTCATGCAGGTAAATACAGCCTCACTATACAATTAACTCATGGGCTCTACTCTTAGAAACCTATCCAGGAAAAATTAAACGTGTGCCAATGTTTGTATCTGAATAGCCATAGTAGTATTATACTTAATGGCCTGCAACTGGACCAAATCCAAATTCTTGCCAACTGATGAATGGACAGTAAAATGTAGTATATTCTTACAATGAAACTCTGTTTAGTAATTGAAAGAACCAAACTACTGATATATGTGACAGTACTAATGAAATTCAAAACTGTTATGCCAAGTAAAAAAGCCACATGCTGTATGAACCATTTATGAAATTCCCAGACAAGGCAAATTGGTACAGAGTTCAGAGCTGTGGTCACACTGTCTGACAGGAAAGGGGCAAATTGACCTCAGATGAGTAGGACAGAAATTTTGGGGGAGAAGATAACTTTCTAAGACTGAGCTGTGGTGCTGGTTGCACAGCTCTGTAAATATACAAAAATCAATAGGCAGAAATTCGGCCTATAATTTTGTCTCATTAAAATAACTATAAAATATTTTTAATTGATGCAGGTAAAGAATCCTGCATTGGATGATGACTTGACTTCTTAATTGCATATCTTCCTCCTTGATTAAATGAAGTGTACAGAAACAGGTTGTCTAAGGCCAGATGAAGATAGAAAAGAGAGATTCGAAAGTTCTAACCATAAAAATGTGAAAGAAAGATGGAAATCTAATTACCATCGTCTGGTCATTATACATTATAAATCCAACAGTATAACATGAATAGTCATGCTGTATCCTATAAGTTTATAGAATTATTATACCAACCAAAAAGAAAACAAGTCTTCAATATTGGTCAGTTAAACTGTTAACCACACCAAAACATTACACATATGTGTGCATGAATCATAAATATTATTTTAAAGAAACATTATTCTAAAAAGCATCATTTTCATTTATTGTTATTATTATTATTATTATTATCATTTTTTGATGTGATTGGAACAGGGTTTCACTTTGCACCTCAGACTTATAGTGATCCTCCTGTTTCAACCTCCCCAGCACTGGGATTATAGGCAGGCACCACCATGCATAGTCTTAAAAAGCATCGCCTTTTAAAGGCTTTAAGGCTTATGTCATTTAGGAATGGAATGGGCCTTGAAGATTATCTGCACAGTATCTTCATTAAAAAGATGTGTGCAAGGGCCTGCCAAATAGCTCAGGGATTAAAGCACCTGCAAGCAGGCTCAGGAGCCAGGGGTTTGATCCCTGGACCTGCTGTGCTGGCCCTGCCCTGGGGGCGAGCTGAGACTGAGATTGAGACTGGGCATGGTGGTGAACGCCTGTAATCCCCCCTCTTGGGAGGCTATCAACAGGAGAATCACTACGAGTCCAACCTAGTAGTGAGGCCCTAAAACACCCCATAGGCCTTTCCCTAAAATACAAAAAAAAAATTATTCAATAAAAAAGTAAATATTTAAATGTGTTTATGTATAACACACACACAAACACACATACTTGTATACATTCACAATTGTACACGTACAAAACTTTGAAAGTACTTTTCTATTATTTAACTCTGCCAGTCCAAATAATTTTTTTTAATTTTTATTTTTTAAATTTTGTTTGGAGGTCAAGAGAAGAATATGTTTTTTGGGGGAAAGAAAGCTCCTGTCTGAGAGAAAGACAGTGAGGGGGGCAAGCAGGTTGTCCCCTCAAATAATTTTTATTTTTATCCATTTATTTTTTTCCTAATTTCATTTAGAAACAAATAGCAATGAGACAGTTTCAAACAGGTTAGTAGGACAGTTGCATTAATTAAAACATTGCATATTGTTGTCTTCGTAGTGGTTATTCACAGTACAAGATGCAGACATGATATCCTGTGCAAACACTATTAGTACAAATCTTTCTTCTCATTGAATTAAGAGAAAGTAGCTGTATATCTATTTTATTTTGTTTATACAGTTACAAGATTGTCCTTCATTTATATCCTCTTTTTTTGCTTAGCTTTTTCAGAGATGGGTATTCCATTGCCATTTAAATATTGCAGGTGCATGAGTTCAGCAAAATAATCCAATATAGTCCAGTAGTCCCTAATAGTAGTAGGTTATCCATAGGACTGGCAATGTAAGAAGTTGTTGACTTGAACCTTTTACAGCTCAGCATGTTAATATGGTTTTACCAAGTAATTTTTAAACAAGGATGGGTGTCATCCTCTGCTCATAGCCATGACCATACCATTTTTCTACTGTCAGCAGAGGGCGCTATCGCCCCACCCTACATCCCAACATTGGAGGTGCACAGTAGCTGAGTTCATAAAGGTTATGACATTGGCCTTTGCATCCACTGGCCACACTTGGGGCCTTGGTGCATCACGTTATATACATTTCCTTGCAGAGTCTACATAAGCTTTTGTTTGAATTTAAAGAACGTTTGTGGGCAATTTTGAATCAATATGCTACAATCAGCAATAACCAGGAAAATAAGGCTTCTCAACGCACTTAGCAGTGCAAAAGTGCACGTGTTCCCAGGAGGACGTAGGGAAATGGCAGGTCTTAAACTGTGAATCAATTTCTCTATTTATTTCTAAGCAGTGAATTTCCTTTTCTTTTTTTATGAGAAGTGTACTGTGGAATCCATCAATCAATACTCCTTTTAGAATCTGATAAATGTGAAAGTACACCACAAATTTCCAAAGGTTTATTTGTCCCCTGAAAGACATGTTCTAGACCTCTAGTAGCTCATAGTAGAACTAAAACACTTCACTGGAGATAGTTTCTAAGGTGATATGAGGATATAGGCATTTGACAAAAAAAAAAAAAAAAAAAAAAAAAAAAAAAAAAAAAAAAAAACTTCATTCACACAGGTGCAGATTTAACCTTCCATTAGTATGACTTTGGAGTTTAGAAGTTACATACAAAATTAGCTGCATTTGGAAAACAGTTTGTTACTTCTGTAAGGTCTGTGTGATCAGTAAACACTTAAAACTCTCTCCAAAGGCACCGCATAGCCAGAAATTCTTAGTAAATAGCAAAGATCACAGAACCTCCTTTTATTGGAATAAATGTCTATTTGAACTGAAAGAGATGTTGTCAGTGTAATTTGGGACCAACAATTCAAAATTTTCAAAAGGTGCATGCTAAGATTTTCTTACTCAATACAGCCTAATTTTGCATGAGTTTGGACAGACATTTTCTACCTTCAGCTCTTTTTTCTCAGGCAGACCTTGATGCCAAATATTTCTTTGAAGTTGTTGCATGTTACTGTTTATTTCTGCACGACATCTCATAGATTATTAGTGTTTGTCTCTCAAAAGTATCATAAAATTAAAGCAGAAAACTAAGAAAGTCTTTTTATTAAGTTCTTCTTTCAATCCCGAGTCTCTCTTGACTACAAACATTCATGGGTAAAGACAGGAGAGATAGCTCGGCAGTCTAAGCACCTGCTTAGACAAGCTTAAGGACATGGATTCGATCCTGGGCACCACATGCCACACCAGCCCTGCCCACAGCTACACTGAGCTGGCCACCAAGACGGGGAGTGGCGGTGCACCCCTGTAATCCCAGTGCTGGGACGCTGAAAACAGGAGGCTCATAAGTCCAAGCTGTATAATGAAGCTCTGTACCAAATACGTAAATAATTTTTTAAAAGAATATTCAATACTTTGACTTGATATGAGCAGGTTGTCACTATATGAAAGCAAATTTTGTGAGCATTTCATGGCTTAGAAATATTATTTGGAATATCAACTTTCATTTTGTGCTGTTTAGATTTCCTTTGTTCTGGTTTTTTGTTTGTTTGTTTGTTTGTTTGTTTGTTTTGTTTGGTTGGTTTGGTTTGGTTTTTCTGATGGCACCAGGGATTGAACTCAGGACCTTGTACTTGCCAGGCAAACACTTATTCCACTGAGCTATCTCCCAAGCCCCATAGTTTGCCTTTGTTCTGAATCAACTGTATGTGCTGCTTTGAAATTAGTTGTATTTTGGTGTCTCTCACATCCCTGTCATGCAGCACATGACCTTTATGAGCTGTCTCCCTGGTTTCCAGCGGTCACCCTCTGCACCCTGAAAATGAGAGACAATGCACAGGGATGGCAGAGAGAAGACTGCAAGAGGAAGAACAGCAAAAATTATACCCATAAATCCTAGTGCTCGCCGAGAGCTATTGTATGCCATACATCGTTCTGCATGCTGATAGCCAGTGATTCAGCTCTAGAGATAATTTTGTTTCTACTCTACTCTTGAAGGGATTAAAGCATAAGAAGTAGAAGATTTGACCAAGTCAGAGATAGAAAATAGTAAAGGTAGAAATATAGATACCCTGATTTAAAATGTATGCTATTATCCACCATTTCGTGATACATCCATTCTAAATAGGAAATGACCACCTTCAGCAACGTCAACAAATTTTACCCAAAACTCAAGGCAAAAGATTTCCAAAAGGATTCGATGGTGGGTATACATGGAATAAGACTTATAGACTCTATACCATGTATTTTCCTGGGACAATCATTTCTTTATAAACAGTGGCACCTTGGGTCATGAATACTTTTGTTTGCAAACAGTTGGATGCAGAATTAAAAGATTATAGACCATTAGCAACACAAGAGACACAGATATTTTCTAGTCCAGTAGCTATATAATCTGGTTACTGTTGGAATTAATTACCTGGGCAGTTTTGCCAATGTGCTGCTGTCTGGCCCACCTCCAGACAGACGAATCGGAATTGCTGCACATGGAGCGCATGTGCTGCAGGTGCCAAGGTACACTGAGCCATGACACTAAAGAAAGATGGGGTTAGCAATGTCGCCTGTCTCTAGTGGCAAGAGTAGAAATTATTCAAGTTTTCCTAATTTCCAAACTCTTTATAGTATATTACCAACATAGTTCCAGGGGATTAAAAATCTTTTCACTCAGTAAATACTTAAGAAGAGATTGATAGACAAAACACAATTAGTTGGGGTTGGCAATCGGTAAGTAGTCACAGACACCTGCAGTACAGTTGTGTTAGACAACTGTGTCCTGGAGCATAATGGGCCACCCTAAATCGTTAAATATTTTCTTGTCATAAGAATGATCAGAAGGGGCTGGAGAGATGGCTCAGTAGAATAAATGCTTCCCTGGCAAGCACAAGATCTTGAGTTCAATCCATGGTTCCACCAAAAAAAAAAGGATCAAAATATAATCATTCCCCAAATCTAAACTTAGAAGGACATGTCAAATGCAGCATAATATAAGAAAGTAGCATTAGATTTGGAGTCAGTACAGACTAGGTTCAAATCCAGCATTGAGAATCACTGGAAAATGCATTGAGTCCACGCTTAGGCTGTGCACTTGCACATAAAGGTGCAGATAAAAATTCCAGCCATCGTAACTAAAGCAACAATGCAGGTAAATGTTTACAGCACAGTTGGTGGGGTAATTCACAAATAATAATTCCCTTCCCTTTCTTCTTTGAACAAGGTAAAAAGGAAATTGCCAAGTCAATAATTGTACAAACTACCTAATTTGACCCCTACTTATAAAAGTAGACAAGTGCTTATTTTTCTACCTCATGCCTCAATGCGTGATCCCCTCTGGCAATCCTCCTTCCTACCTACCAGAATCTTACAAAGGAGGCATTTTATCCTGATTCTTACTAAGATTTCTCAGCACAATCTTCTCACCTCATGGAACAGCCTGTGCCCAAATAAACCTTAACAGAGAATCATGCTAGTCCTTCATGGCAGACTGGTGACAACTGAGGTGTGTGTGGTGCCTTCCACAAGGGCTCTTGCAGAAAGGCCACGCATCCTGGGTGCTCAAAATCAGAAGGCACTCACATAAGGTCAGAAGCAACTGCATATGTAGCGTTTGTCTGACCATGGATTTTCATACAGAACTTCCCTGAAGGGATGTATTTTCTCAATAGGCCAAACCAGATTATTTCTCAGGTATATTCATGAGGAAAGCCTATATCTATCTTCTTTAATAATCTTTTCAGCTCCTAAGATGTTGGTAAACACCTGAAAGTATGGGCATACCTTTTAGTTCATTTGATGACTGGGAACACTTTCTCTTTCACACTTAATTTCAACAGATATAGCAGAGGCACTTACTGTATTTAGAGCACAATGCTCAGTCCTCCATAGACAGTAAAATGATTAAACCAATATTGACCCTGCACAGGAGATGGAATTACATGCAGAATTGGAATAATGCTGTGACTCAGCCCACAAGCCTAACCAAGAGCTTCTACCAAAATTCCTTAAATTGGTTACATTCAACTGAACTTCTCAGAGTTCCCCATTGTGGATATTTTTCACATTATTTTCTGCTAAGTTCATATCAACATTCACCAGTATAAATACATATCCTATAAATGTTTTTCCATGTAAATTTGCATGCCATAGGTTTCTGTAAAGAGATATTTTCAGATGGTAAATGTAAGTAACTTACTGAACACAGCATTTCCTAAAATAAGTGTGAAATAACTAAAATTCCACAGGATTGCAGTTGTTATGAAAAATAAATAAATGCATAATTATATTTAAAAAATGACAATTCAAATGAGGAAAACATTGAAAACATAGTAAGTTAAGCAAATTAATGAGTTTTTCTGAAGTGTTAGATGCCTCAGGAACTTTTTATGTATGAATATGTTCCATAAACTAAGAGGCAGAGCAGATAAAGAACACTGCTCAATGTTTATTGTTGTTATTGTCTTTGTTTTGTTTTCCACCTCAAGCATCTTTGAAGACTCCAGTACTACCGAAACTCATTTTAGGAAACACTTACCTGGAATGTTACCCTAATACACTGTCCGAGTTTAGGCAGATAGCCATCCTAACTCTTCAGTCAAGACTTGGTCACCTGGTACATAGGCCAAAGTCATCTCCCAACTCAGACATCTTGAGCTCTTATGAAGCCTTGTTGACTCTCATAGGAAACAAAACACAGCTCTTCCCACACTAACTCCAGCTGGATATCCACCCAATAAAAAGCAGTTAGAACACAACTGGATATAGCTCTCTTTTGAATGAGATAGTTGAAAGGCAAGTCTTTGCCTTTAACCAGTGCCTAAGTGCAAAATAAGTTGAAACCTGAATTTCTATGAGATAAAACCATTGGCCAATTCCATCAAAACTAATCAAAACAGCTAAGTAAATTGAGGGTATGGGTTAGTGGCTTTAAGAGATAGAAGAGGAGAGAAGGAAGGGAAAAGGAACTTTTAAAATGAGAATATTCAATACCATGAGAAAGAGAGAGAGAGAGAACTGAATATAAACTCAGCGTTGAGTGTTTTTAAAATGAGAAGGATATTAGAATTGCTAGAAACAGGGAAGGGGGAAGGGAATAAAAATGAATTAAGATATATTCTGTTCATGTACAAATTGGCCAAGGTAAATGTAATCATTATCTATTGCAAACATGTGTTAATAAAAAATACAGAAGAAAAATAAATATTTTAAGTAAATGAAAATAGCCAATGCCATTATTTTATTAAGAATTACTAGGGTCAGTTTTTTTTCCTACTAAAATGTCCTTAAGGGGCCAGCCAGATAGCTCAGTGGACTAAAGCGCCTACTTCAGCAAGCTTTGGGACCCGGGTTCGATCCCTGGCACCCCATGCCGTGCCAGTCCCGCCTCCGGGGCACACTGAGACAGCGACTGAGACTGGGTGTGGTGGTGTGCCCCTGTAATCTCAGCAGTTGGGATGCTGAAAACAGGAGAATCACTAGGATTCCAATCTGTGTAGGGAAACTCTGTAGACCCTGCATTAAATACATTTTTAAAAATGTCTTTAGAAGAGTGATCATTATTATCATAAAGCTTTAAAAATTTCGACCACAAAAGCCAAGAAGCCTCACCCAAACATGATAAATAAAAAAACTTCCTCCCAACTTGGGGACCCTGCATGCCAATTGCCTTAACCCAGATCTGTCCCAGGGAGTGGTAGCCACTGGGCTTCTGCTGGCAGCGTGCCATTAGGAGGGAGAACACTGGCCCTGCTCTGAGGAGGTAAGCAAACCAGCTCCTTTCAGAAAGCAAACTGAAAGGGTGGACAAAATGCTGGTGGTTGTCGAGATGTGACAGTGGGATGGGCTGCTCTCTAGGCCCTGGAGTAGAACCCCATCTGCCCAGACAGACCCCGCACTGCCTGCCACACGCACTGCAGAGAGTTTCATCGCTCCAGTCATCGCAGTCGTTGTAACCATTGCACTGCAGCTTCCTGGGGATGCAGATTCCACTGGCGCACAGGAAGTGGTCACCCCCTCCGCAGAGCACTGGAAGAGAGAGAAAGGGAGAAACAGGCTGAATAAGGGTTGGTTTATTCTTTTAAACTTAGGAGGAACAAATAATAGAAAAACCTTTTGTTGCTACCTAACTCAACGATTTGCTTCCAGATATTTCATTGTCACCAATTTTCCTTGGGTACTTTAGAGCATTCACTGTGGAATTACATGGGAATAGCACAGAAAGCTTGCCTCCAAAAAGCAAAACCAAATTAGCCTGTGGGCTTGCCAGGGAGGCCTACATCTTCAGAGCTCAGAGCAGAGCCTCGCCAGTCACTCTGCTTACCTGTCTGCGCAGACCAAAGGGAGTATTTTTCTTAGCAAATAGAAGTAATGTCAAAATGAAGTACTACTAATTAAACAAACATTTAAAAAAATTGTTCTAAAATGCTACCTTCGTAGCACAGTAAAAAGAAAAAAAAGTCAACTAACATGTGCAGTTATAATACAGCACAGACCCCATACCCTGTATGTAAGATGTATTTATTCGCCTTAACAAAAATATCATGTAAAATGTCATTCCTTATGTTTTGGCATAAGGAATATGAAATGACATTAGCTAATGTTTTGTTCTATCTTCCTGTACAGTTACATATGGACATTACATATGGCATTTTTAGTTCTTATTCAGGGTTCTTTTTCTTCCCAAGGATTCAACACATACACAATTGTATTAAAATGAGGGTAGATAATGAATTTAAGATTAACAAAGAGAAACATATTTTAAGGAAGCCCATAAATAAAGGATACATCAGCTCAGCAAAACAAGTGTTACAATAAGCTTAAATATTTGGCAATATGCATCAAATGCCTAACAGTCATATTTCTTGGATTACATACAAAGAAAATCATGAGCAATCCATGTAAGCTTTATTCTTAAGGATATTTACACCATCATTCTTCATACTGAGGAATCTATGAAATCACAATTATACAATAATAGGGAACTAGCTAAATAAATGTAGTCTTTCCCTAATAAAGAGTACTGCTGCAGCCACTGAAAAAGTGTACTTTAGAAAATACTCGATGTGCTACAGTAAAGTTCAGGATAGTACAACTGGCTATAAAACATCATAATTTGTCAGGGGAAGAGGAGCATCTAAGACTAGCAGAATTATCCTGGTAATAAAGGTAATTTTTATTTTCTTTACCATGTTTATTTTGTATTTTTAGAAAATTCTAATAATGATTATGTATTCCTTTTTATTCAGGAAAAAGAAATACAGACACATAAAGGACACACAGGAAACACGAGGAGGTTCTGAAACTTGCAGTGTCAGAGTAACAGTAGATAAGCAGAACCTCCAATCAGTTGTCTCCTCTCTCTCCGTGCCTTTCCTCTCTCCTCCCTCCCCTCTCCCCAATTCTTCTCTCTCTCTTCCCCTCTCTCTGCCAAAGATCCTTAGCCACGTGGTGCCTGCCACCATCCCTGAGCTGTGCATTCCTTGATCTGATAAACCTCAGGCTAAATAATGATAGCTGCAAAGTATGGAGTATTTTAACTCAAAACAGAAAAATACAGATCGAAAGCTACAGGTAGTAAGGTACATGTCTGCCATATTTCACACCACATCCCCAGGACACAGCAGAATAGCTGATATTCAGGAAACTGTAAATGAATACTTGAAATGGAAGACCATCTATCTACATCTCCAGTGAGGCTACTGTGGTTTAGTTCTAAAATGTCCCCCAAAATTCTTATATGTGCAGAGGGGAAGCTTTCAGAAAGCAATTGGATCATGGGGCATGACACTCATCAGTGATGAGGTTCTAGCTGAATGTGCTGCTGAGGGATAGGTTCTGGCCATGAATGGTGGGCCACTGGGGGCATGACCTTGAAGGATGTGTTCTAATCCTTGGCTCCACCTTTCTCTGTCTCTGTCTCTGTGTCTATCTCTGTCTGTTTCTCTCTGCCTGTCTCCCTCTTTGTCTCTGTCTCTGTCTCCCCCCGTCTCCCTCCCTCTGCCTCCCTCCCTCTTCCTCTCTCCCTCTCTTCTTCCCAGCTGCCAAGAAGTGAGCTGCATTCTAACAAACTTTTCCCTATCTTGTGTCTGCCCTAGAGCCAGCCAACCATGGCCTGAAACCATGAGGCAAAACAAACCTCTACTTTAAATCACTCCTGTTGTGCATTTTGTCCCAGAAATGGGCAAGTGACTCATACAGAAGCAATATATCATCATAAAGCAGAAAAAAATTGATATGTTATTTTCCAACACAAGCAAGGAGATCCATGCTTCAGTGTATTGACCATTAAGTTCTACTTTATCTGATAAGTTTATAGCATCAACAAAGACCTTGTTTTCATTATATCCCCAAATCAGCACAAATTATATCAGTGGATTTTAACTGCCAAAATATTCAACATGCTTAACATATTCAGTGTTAGAGAATTCAGCACAGGACTACACTGCTACACCTACATATACAGACTCCTAAAGGCTACACAGGAAACCAGATATAAAATGAAATTTCAAAACACTAGTATTTTGCTAGGCAATCTACACAATATCCCCTCTCTAGGGTTAAGAGAAAATATTAAAGGCATTTTATCCTATTGTGAGATTGTTTCTGGAGAGTATAAGAATTCCATATGTCTGCTTTTCAGCAGCTGCAGTTCAAGAATTACTGCATTCCCCACCTAGGGCTGTGATAATTCCTCAGGAAATACAGCTGGGAACTCACCATTAAATAATACCTAACACCTAGACTTCATCTTTAAGACCCTGTCTCTGCATATGACTAATAAAACCCATTTCATCTGCATGGTCATCTCAAATCTGGATCAAATTTAAAGCATAACACTACTATTTAAAGCATGCATTGTCTTGATTAGCAGTATCCCCTGTGTTGCTGATTCTGCAGAAACTCATAATTTTTGGAGTAGTTGCATTCTAGTGCTGGCCTTACTTCAAAGATACTATAAGCTGTTTCTTTCTTCTTATTTTTCTTTGAAGGTTTATACTGTCAGTAACCAGTACTACTTTTGTCAAATTAGAATAACTTGTATATATTTTTTATGTAACTATACATGTAGTAGATTTCTAGCTGGTGGTCAACTTATTACATCCAGTTGAATTAAACTAGCATGGGGCTGGGTGCCAGAGACCCACTTGAGGATTGTTGCCAGCAGCATGAAGGCAGAACAGGAGAAGCTGCCAGAAAGCTGTTAGGGACACTTTGGAGAAGCTGTTGGAGTTGTTGGAAGCTGCTAGTTCCCTTTGGCTGTTCTGCTGGAGGACCTTGTCATGCTGGCTTTCCCGATGAACTTTGAAGGAACTCTGGTCCTCAACTTGAGCATCGCTTCCTGGCTCGAGGGGAAGATGGTGCGCTGCTCAGCCCCGTGAAGAAGCTTGTGACATTGCCTTTCCTGATGGGAACTCAGCTTTCCTCATCACTGGAGGAGCTCAGGACCTCACTGTTGCTGAGGATGGCTGTGGTACTTTTGGGAGAGCTCTGGTGCTTACCTTGAGTGTTGCTTCCTAGCTGCAGTTCAGATCCCTCAGCCTGCTAGCACAGATCCTTCATCCCACTGGCATAGACTTCCTAGCTTCCACCACTGACCTTTGGGCCTTTCCAGCACAGATCCGTGAAGCAGGCCTGCATGAGACTTTGTTGTCGGTTCTAGGCCTCCAGTTGGACTGGTGGGAGGCATTGCTATGAGCTCTACGCCCTCAGCTGGACTCTTTAGTACTTAGTGTGTGGATAGATTTCCTGCACTTATGGTATGTGATTCTTGGGTGATTCATTATAAAATATCATAAAACATGTTCTGTATTATATTGTTCCCTTGTAAAAAAAAAACCCAAACTGTGATGATACTCAAAATTTCTATTTTATTTACATAAAACTTTCAATTAATAAGGTGCTTTAAATTCATCTTATTTGGAATTTCTAAGAGCTCCATAAAGTAAACAGGCAAGCATCCTTACCCGAACTTCCTTGGAGGACAGCAATTTGCAAATAGAGGAACTGGATTATCATAAGGTTAAAACATAGGTATGCGGCCAGTAAAAGGTGAAAATCCTGAGATCTAGGCTTCCATTCTAACCATCTATACCACATCCATTCCCCTAGTATTGATTGATAGATATAGTCAGTTAACTCAACTTCAGGTGAAAGCTGGCAGATTGGAATAAGGGTTCAAACTTATCTTTATTTTCCTCTGTAAGCAAAAGAGGAATATCTATCTTTTAGGTGAATGTTACTGGGATGAAATGATATTCCTTTTTTTTTTTTTTTTTTTAAACTGGGGATTGGACTCAGGCCCTTGCACTTGCCAGAGAAGCACTTATTCCACTGAGCCATCTCCCCAGCCCTGACATTCTTTTTTTTTTTTAAATTTTAGGGAAGGGTCTACAGGGTGTTCAGGGTCTCACTACTAGATCGGACTTGTAGTGATCCACCTGTTTATAGCCTCCCAAGAGCTGACATTATAGGCGCACGTCACCACGCCCAGTCTCAATCACTGTCTCAGTGCACCCCGGGGGTGGGGCCAGCACTGCATGAAATGATATTCCATGCCATCTCTAGTTTTTGGGCTTTTAGGAAACATCCTAACAGAACTCTTAACAGATTTCTGCAGAGATTTTTGGCCATCAATTTCATTCTTTTTTAACAATCATCTTTCAACAGGCTTTTGAATTAGCCCTTAGATTACAAAAGGAGATCACTGAGAAGTTATGGCATAGAATCTTAACATCATTATCATCTATAATTCTAAGGATTGTGCTATATTTTAAATCAATGGTAGATGACTTAAAGTAAGGTTCATTAATTAACTGAACAAATATTACTGTGTGTGTACATAAGTTCTAGTACTTGGAGACATAACTATGGGAAAAAAGAAAAAATATTTCCATCTGAATATTCTACTGGTCATTATGAAGAAACACTTGACTGAAAATGTTTTACCACCAAAATGGACTTCCATTTACCCATGTGACAGCTAGTTAATACAACTCTAAGAAGAACAGTAAAAAGTTACATTTCCTAAGACACTAGTTTACATATCCAGATGATTGGATAATCATGAATCTCCTAGACTTCAGATTGTCAGGAGTTCTGAAAAGCATTACACCCACAAGGAAGAACAACTCATTTCAGTATTCTTTTCTCTGATAATAGTCTGCTAAAATAACTACCCTGGAATTACCTTGATATTTCCTGTAGTTGCTCCCAGCAACCCCTACTCTCTTTCTGTGTGCTATGGCAGCAGTTATGTTGGCAAATGTTCTCATTACTGTGGTTATTAACTTTTGGAGCCTTTTTAGAAAATGTGCATGAACCAGTGAGCTCAAGGTGTCCTCATTTGTCCAATTCTTGAGCCTCACCTAAAACCTGAAGCTCAATTCAACTTTACCTCTGTAAACAATGCCGGCCAGATATAGCAGACCCACCTTGGGCTTGAGTTAAGAACAAGCTTACCACTCCTGTATTAGATGTTCTGAGGGCAATTCAATTTCTAGAAACCACTATTGCTCTTACCTTTTACAAAGTTGTTTGAGTAGATTAAAAAGAGTGAGCATAGTCTTTCAGCAGTTGATTCAGAATTGTTCTCTAGGAGAGGTCTGTAACTTTGTGCACAAAAAGCAGGTAAAAGGATTGAAATGGAAAAAGATGAGAAAAATCTAAGGGTAGGCTCAAACCATCAGACTTGGTCTCTAGCTTCCTTCTAAAATGAGGGAATTATATTAACAGATAGGTGTTTCATCCTATTGAACATTAAGTTGGAAATGTATGTGGGTCAGAAGGCTCTGAGTATGAAAAGAATGAGTATCTCTAGGACAAAAAAAACCTACTGTTGATGAGCGCTGTGCTGAGGAAGAGAGAAACTTGAATCGTTGTCTCCTTTTGGGGCCCAATCTGGAGAAGACCCTTTAAAATAAAGGAATATTGAATAGGATATTTCAAGCTCCTTTTCTTAGGAATTAGAAGCATACTTGCTTCCTCTATCTCCAGGTAGAGTCAACAAGACTTGTGTTGCTTTCTTGTTTACCTGTGTAGACAATTGGGCACTCCTCTCTAAGTCCAGGAGGCAGGACTGAACACACAGTAGGACTTGTGCCTTCTGGAGTTTATACTTTACTTTAACCTAGGCAGACAATATCACTTAACATAACAAAGAAGGAAACTATTGTATATCATGCCAGGAGGTAATAAGGGCTCTAATGAAAAGTATATTGAGGGCAAGAGAGATAGGAGATACAGGTGTGGGATAGGTCATGTTCTGCTGATAATTCAGATGCCTGGGATAGCCTCATTGAAAGCTGATACTTGAGCAAAACTTGGAAAAGGAAAGGTAGCTACCTAAGTCTTGGAGACATTCCAATTGAAGAGAGTACCAGAGCAAAGTCCCTTAGGCAAGAGAACACTGGGCAGGTGTCAGGGTGATGGTTCATCAGCTTGCAAGAGGCCCAAAAGATAAGCAAAAACAGTTCTGAGTGTGTCTGGGTGGACTATATTGCTAATTCTCATTCCTCTCTCTCTCTTCATCAACCCTGGTGCGTCGGCTTTAAATCCATGCACAGTAACTTGCATATTCGTACTCGTAGTCCTTTGTCCTGGATTCTGAACCTGTGTGTCCATTTGTTTACTTTATGTGCCATCCATTTACTTGGACACCTACTTACGTCATTCTCAAACTGTCCAATCAGAAGATTAGTGAACAACCTGCTGAGGAGCATGTCTGGTGCCCAGCCCTCTGCTCTCTGGCTCTTCCTCTTCCTGCTTCCTGACTACTGGGAGGTGCCAGCTCCCCTCTCCACCCCACCTCACCCCTACCCCTCCACCATGCTACTTTAGCCTTGGGGCCAGCCATGGGCAAAAACCTCTGATATCAGGAGCAAAGTAAGCTTTGCTCCTTTGTATCAGGAATTTTGTCATGGTGACAGAAATCTCACCAATATCATCAGGATGGGGAAGAAGCCCCACATAACTATGGTAGAAGGAGTTGGGGGAGCAGCAAGAGATAAAAGCAGAAAGAAAGAGTATAATCATGCAGCCCTTGGCTGGTCCTTGGAAGCACTTTTAAACTTAAAGAATCAGTCATTACAAGGTTTTGAGTAAAGAATAGCGATCTCTGACTTACATTTTTAATGGAGGATTTGCCTATTGTGTTGAAAAGAGATTCATGGGACTCAAGGGAAGACATCTAGTCCAGGTAGGAAACTCCTGGAGAAATCCAGGAAAAATGGTGCATTTGGGGAGCAGCAGTGGAGCCGCTGACACATACTGGAAGTTGGATGTGTGCTCAGAGCAGATCCAGGGCATGGTCTGGTCCACTAGATGAGAGTTTTGAGGGAAAAACAGAGTCAATGAGAACTTCATGCTTCTGGCTTGCTAGAAGACAAGGATTGTCACCTACTGTGTTGGAGAAAGATAGTGAAGAAGTAAGACTGTGAAAAAGGAATCAGAGCCAGAGGGCAAGGAGCTAGGGACCAGACACAGTCATCAGGTTGTTCACTAATCTTCTAATTAGACAGTTTGAGTATGACATAAGTAGGCATCCGGTAAACAGATGGCACGTAAAGTGGACAAATGGACACACAGGTTCAGAATCCAGGGCAAAGGACTACAAATATGAATGTGTGCGCTACTGGTGCATGGATTTAAAGCGAATGCGCCAGGGTTGGTGAACAAAGAGAAGAATGAGAATTAGCAATACAGTAAAGAGAGGCTGAGTTAGTGCTGAGCTATTAAAGCCCAGGTACAGTAGCCATAGAGGAGAGGAAAAGCCAGCTAAGAGCTGGGAGAGCACCAGCGCAGCAGCAGGAGAATCAGCAAATGAGTGCGACCATCTGGAAGCCAAGCGAGGGAAATATATCAGCAAGGTTGAGATGACCAGCTCTGTTGAATGTGGCTGACAGGTCAAGGAAAGGAAACTGGGACCAGGGTTATAGCTTAGTGGCTTGAGTGCCTGCCTGGCTAGCGCAAGCTCCTCAGTTCGATACCCGGCACCAGAAATAAAATAAAACAAAAGTTTAAAAGAAGAAAAGAAAAGTAATCTCCTTGATCAGAAAATATGGAATACCATTGAGTTACAGGATGTTGGTTCTTTTATGTCCTGAGTCTTCAATGACCTTGAAGGGCTAGGATGAAAATATTGGCTATCCTTGTAGCCCCTCTTTTTTTCTAATTTTGGGTCTGCAAACTATAGTTATTAAACATCCAGAAGAGAAGCTTAATGATATTATTACCCTGTAACAGAGGCGGTTGAGCTTAATATCACTGTCTGAATATCAAACACCTTAGACATAACATGGAACTGCTATTTTCTAACAACCATGGATATTCTAAACTTTAAATCCCTATAGAATGTGAAAAAAAATTGACTGACCTTTTCAGATACAAAAGTTACATTTTTAGTTATATAGGTCTTGCTTTAACTTCGTCTTAACAATAAGGAGAAAAGTATAACCATGAGGTATAAAAAGTAATGCCATAGAGACCCAGTCCTAGCCCAGGTCCGGTGAGTGTGTGGAGAGCTTCCTGCTACTCTGCGCCTGCGGGACCAGTCCCAGCCCAGGCGCAGCGTGGGCTGGAC
>NW_004524811.1:2152642-2163900 GCF_000260255.1 Octodon degus
GTCAAGTATGAAAAGGTCCTTTAAACACTTCTCCAAATAAAACTTCTCAAACAGCAATGGAACACCTATCTCTGACAAAACAAAAATGGGGGATATACATAAAGGATCATTTTGTAGTGAAAAAATATATATGTATACACAAAAAAGTTATGATAGATATACAGTTACTCTCTCTTAGTTCAGTGAGAAGAACGGTTTGTACTAATATTGCTTAGACAAGATATCATTTCTGCATCTTGTCCTCTAAATAATTACTATGAAGACAACAATATGCAATGTATTAATTATTGCAACTGTCCTACCAACCTGTTTTGAAACTGTTTAATTGCTATTTTTTCTCATTAAAATGAATAAAAAAAATTTAAAAAAGAAAAGGAAACTAAGACATGAAAATCAGATTTGGAAATACAGATATGGAAGACCCTGACAAGTGCAATTTCAAAGAATCAAAGGGCTGATGGAGGCAAGAGCCTGACTGGGGGGTTGATTGATTGATTGATTGATTGATTGATTGATTTTGAAACGTTTCATTATGTTAGCCAGGGAACTTGAGATCTCTGAAATCTATTAAAGGTTGGGCACTACGTCTGCCACTTCCAGTAGAGCTGATGCCCGAGACCATCAGGAGTACAGTCTGCTTAAAACTAAACCAAGCAAAACAAAACAGAAAATCTTCTTTCCTTGTAGATTGCATAATTTACAAGTTATGTTTGACAAATATAGAGAATACTTATAAAAAGTTATTACAGTAAAAGGCATGCTGTTATTAATCCCTCTTGAAATCCTTCCTGTCACTTCAGACATTCTTAAGCCATCATTGCCACTTTCTGAAGCAGTTCTGGAAGTCCTTTTTTTGTAAGTGTCTTTAGTTGTATTGTCGTGACTGCCTCTACTCCTGAAGCAATTCAACATCTTTCCCTCTCATGATCATGTTTATTTTAGGGTGCTGGATCTAGTGAATCAGGAGAATGAGGACGCACCACAACGTTGTTACAAGCCTGCCTCAGGTGCGCCAGAGCGTCTTTGATGGCACTTGGCAGCAACATGCACTGTATCTTTGATCACACCTCATAAAGACATGAATGCTTCAGAAAGTGGTAAGAACAATGGGATAAGTATGTTCAAAGACAGGGGAAGTATTGGGGGGATTAATTGCAATTTATCTTTTATTATAATTTTTTGAAATTTGAACATTTTCCAAGTAATTTTGTCATTGTGTACATTCTAAGGACATACTTGTTTGCTTATTCTGTCTTTTCTATGAATCATGTACCCTCCTTGAGGAAAGGCATTTTATTAGGAAAGGCATTTTTCTTACTGCCATGTCCTGATTCTGCAGTGGAACTGATACATAACAGAGACAAATTAAGTATTTATTGAAAGAGTGAAGGGTCACAGACATGGCTCAGCGATCTAAGCACCTGCCAAGGCAAGCACAAGGACCCAGGTTCAATCCTCAGTACCACACACTGTGCTGTGCCCTCACCCCCAGGTGCAGTGAGTGGGCCACTGAAACACGGTGTGGTTGACACTCCTGTAATCCCAGCACTGAGGAGACTGAAAACAGGAGGATCACTAGGAGTATAAGCTGCATAGTAAGAACCTGTACCTAATACATAAAATTAAAAAAGAAAAGAAAGAATAAAGACTGACAAAATGAGATATTTAAAGAGAAAAACTAGATGCTCATTCCTTTTTTTTGTGCTCTATATTCAAAGGTAATTAATATCTTATGCTACTACTCTTTTTTTCATGGAGATAATATGTCTCTGGTAGAATACAAAAAACGCTCTGTGCAGTAGTAAGGCACTCAGGCCTGCACAGACTGCAGGCTTCAGCGTCGCCATCGCCCTTGCGCAGGGACACTGGATATGAGTAGCCCTTCACCCGACACCACCTTCTCCATGGACTGTGGTGATGAGTCTGACCTTCTGTCCCCCCACCCAACCCCACAGCCGGGTTAAAGTGTTGGATTTCAGAACAGCTCCAGGATATCAAGGAAAAGAACTGCAAGCCGCACCCTGGAGTAGGAGGTGTGTTCAGGCTCATTTTCTGTCTCAGCACACAGGTCCGTTGCTGCCCACTTTATGTACATGAGTGCAAATTTGTTTTGAAAAGGGTTTTTGCTAACAAAAACAAATTTAAAGTTTTCTTCCCCTGTAGTGTTGTACTGTTTAGTTAAAATTTTAGCAAGTTTAAACCATTTCTGGCTATGAACACTGGTTCTGAATTTAATCACAGGCTATTTAGCATTTCATTATGATTACCTTTCATTATGTATAGGTTTGAGAGAATGAAATGGGAGATGGATAATTGTGTAGTGAGGGGCACAAGAAAGGCATGGAACCTTGCTGCTTCCTGTTTTCCTGCTACCTACTTCTAAGGAGTACAAAGGGCAATGGGGGGCCAAGATGAGCTCAGAGGTGGCATGGATGTGGATGTAACCTATCACATAAAGCTGCAAGAAATTCTGTATCATTTCATTCCTCTAAATCAAATAAACTCACTTCCGCATTCAAATATTCGACGAAATATCAACATCCCCTGTTTTGCAAGGACCTCTCCGAACAAGCAGCCATGTAGCTTACTTGGCACCTAAAAGAATCAAAGGGTATGAGACTTTCAATTCCTTTAGAAAATTTCTAAAGGGTGCATGGTCTCTAAATCCCCAGGGACTACATAAATCAGATACCCTATTACCTAGGCCATATCAGGGAGGGGGCGAGTGCCTTTCTCTGATATGGCCTGGGAATAAGGGTGCATCTGATATGGCATAGGTATAAAGACCCCTCTGTGGGGTCCACATAGCCATTCCCTCTTAGATCCAGCCTCTTCCCTGAGCAAGTGAGAGCCGTGCCAAAGCCAAAGCCCTCCTTGTTCTCTTCCTTACTTCCTGTTGCTGCTTCTCAAGCCACGCACTATGGGTGGTCCCCTGTTGCCCCCACTCAGGTTTTTCTTCTCATTGTGAGAGTACTTGCTTGCTCCCTCGGGGCAGGGATGCCGGTACACACCATGTTCTTTGCTTGGTAGACTGCTCTACTACACAGTCTTCATTCTTACTGAAGGAGCAAAGGTCAGGGTTAGGACCCTTTAGCTTACACAGTTTTGTTCAAAAATAGCATAAGATAGGTAACCAGTGGGTGTCTGCTCAATGAATGCACTTAAGGAATTCTCACCTTGGATATTTACAAAAAGAAGTGCCACGGTGACTTCTCCTATCCTCAGCAGTGTCCACCCTTCCCATCAGTTCCATTCCTTGCTTTAACATCCCTCAGTGCCTTTCTTACAACATCTTTCAATTAATGAGAAGCCATCTCTGTCAAACAAATGTTTAGAGAAAATCCATAGCAACCCTGCAAATTAAATGCCTCCATGCCTAAGTTACTCCTTGACCCATGTTTCCCCCCTTAGAAATGAAGTTATGCTTTGATTCAATGGAAACTTTACCATCTGGCCTTCAGCTTAAATTCCTAAAAATAATAACTAAGCATACTTATTGGCTGTCTGACAGTATGCTGGAAGATTGATCATTCTATAGGAAATTTAGTCATTATAAAATGATCTGAAAGTTAATATTAGAAAACAAAAATGAATCTGTAACTGGATGTATTCTAATAGAAAAAAGAAAAAAGAATGTAAGTATAATTTAGAAACAGTTCCACATCATTCAAATTTTTAAGTAAAATCATAATATAAGGTACAATTAGAATCTTAAGATCTAGAATTAGATTTTAAATCTAATTAGGCACAATAGAAAATAAAGGAAAAGCACAGGAAAGGCTAGAAGTGAAGCTTAAGGCCAGAGACTGTCAGAAATAGAAGTCAATCAGAAGTACAAAGAAATTTTAAGAAATCTTTGCCCAGCTTTACAAGGAAAGGAGGAAGGGAACAGAAGGTAGGGAAGGGAAGAGAAGAGAAACTCCCAAATAGAAGTTGTGTTATTAAAATAATGTACTATAAAAAAAATAATGTACTATTACTGTGCTACCACAAATTTTAGTCTAAAAGTCGTGATTTTTTTTCAAAACTCACTGTAAAATATGACATATACCATGACCCTATTATTTATCATTTCCTGCAAAAGTACAAGAATATAATGTAAGGGTGCTAAAGAACATCCACAATTTAAAAACTACATATTTATAGTCTAGCCTCTTGGTAAGGATGCAGATGTCTCTAAATTCAAAGGTAATTACTCAGCTAGGGTATTTTTTTTGTGGAGTACTTTTTCCTGAGCTTGCTTTACAGGATTTATACTTAATTTCTAAAAAAGTAATTAACATTTACCAGTACTTTAACATATTTTTGAGATTTTTCTCCAGACATAAGGCTGCCGCAAGTGACATTTTGCAGTTACTCACTATAAATCATGAATTATAATAATGGATCATGTAAATACTTTTGACAAATTTCAAACAAACATAGAATCTATTTTACAAAAGAATTACGTGACTGAATATAAAGCTGTGTGAAATAAAGGAGATACATGATTTGGAAAGAAAATAGCCTGCTGCGTATGAGTCTAGATAGGTAGGTAGATAGATAGATAGATAGATAGATAGATAGATAGATAGATAGATAGACAGACAGACTTTGCAGGTGTTTATTACATGTGTAGTCCTTAACCACATCTTTGGAAAGACTGTGGAGAAAGATAAATGAAGAAAAATAATCAATGCTATGGTCTGTCCTCACCAAAATGCATGTTGAAATTTGATCACAATTGGGGCAGTATCGGGAAGCAGGGGCCTCTAAGAAATGATGAATATAGACCTTGCAAGAATAGAGAAATTCCTGAGAGAGTGAGGGTTATTAAGCAAGGATTCCCCTCTTTTTCTTTCTCTTTCACACACAGTGCTAGTCCTGCTTCCTACCATGCGTTAAGGCAGCATTCACCAGACCAAAACTTTTGGACTTCCTAAGCTCCAGAACTGTCTTTCTTTGCATACCAGTCTTGGGTATTTTTTATAGCAACAAAAATGAATGGTAAGATTTTATTCATTGGGTAAATTGGACAGCGCTCGTTTTCTGAGTTTTTTGTCTTGTTTTGTTTTTTGGTGGAACCAGGGATTGAACTCAGGCCCTTGCACTTGCCAGGGAAGCGCTTATTCCACTGAGCCATCGCCCCAGCCCCCCCTCCATTTTTTATTTTATGAGTTAACAGTTTGTAGAATTTATTTTCCATTTTAACAAACAGCCCCCCCATTTTTTATTTTATGAGTTAACAGTTCGTAGAATTTATTTTCCATTTTAACAAAATGACTTTTTCATCCACGTTTTTTTTTTATTTTAGTCCACATTGATATTGACCACCCAAGAATTGAAATAAATCATCTGTGAACTTGAATATTATGTAGCCTGAGAATCAGAATCAGAAATAAAGATTTACACTTAGAATCTACTGTGGCAAGAAATTTTCTTTCAAAAACAGAACATATCTCTATCTTTTTTTTTTTTAGCTTCATACTAGACTTTATTGAGAAAAGTTAGTGTAAAAACATTCAAATTCATAAAATTTAAATAAGACAGCAGAATTATAACTTGTAGTATAGTAATTGCTATAGTAATCACAAATAAGGTAAAAGACTAAATTACTGCCTAAGCAAAAACTACTGTCAGGCTTTAGCTGCAAGCCCAAGGGAGGAAACACTGTAATCATTAGAGTGAGCCCAGTGATAAAATTTGCCTTTGGAGCTGGAAGAAAAAGCAAGTTCTGGCTATGGCATCACCACAGCCTAACCCCAGAAGAGCAACTTTAGTAACATCCTGCAGCAGAGTACATTAGTAATTGTAGCCATGCATTGTATCTCTATCTTAATACCTAAAACTTCACTTTCCAATCCCATGAAGACTATAGTATACCACTTTCCCACATATTTTCTATTGTTGATACAACAAAGACTATTGAAAGTTTTTCTTTTCTTTTCTTTTCTTTTCTTTTCTTTTCTTTTCTTTTCTTTTCTTTTCTTTTCTTTTCTTTTCTTTTCTTTTCTTTCTTTCTTTTACCAAAGATGGAACTCAGGACCTTGTGCTTGCCAGGCAACTCCCCAGCCCTCAAAGCATCTTATTCTTAAAAATCTCCAGGATACTGGGTACTGTTGGATCTCACCTATCTTCCAGATGAGACATCTGGTAGCTTGATGCAAAGTCTCTGAACCCCTAGGTCTGAGCCTGCCCAGGTTCTTCCGTGCTCTGCGACTCTCAGTGATCACACAAACCCTCAACTCGCCTGCCTGCAGAAGCCCATGACAATAGCATCTGCCTGTTGGATCAAAAGAAAGTTGAGAAAGCCTAGGTGCTTTTGGCAACCCAATCCTTCCTGATTAAATCATCTCCTAAACAATGAGGAAAGTTCAATTCTAAACACTGTCATAATTAAAAGCAAAAGAAGCTAATAGTGAGAAAATTGGTCATAAATACTATTTTAACACTTATCCTAAGACTAGTGGATCTATAGATCAGAAAATAAATCACTCACAATAATGACCCTGAGATATTAAAATAAAGCTACAGTCACAGAAAAAAGTATAGACTATATTCAGCTATCTGTAGCCTTTTGGTTAAATTACTCAGCCTTTCTGAGCTGTAGTTTCCTTCACCGAATGTGATCTATTTGACATTGTCTTTAAGAATATTAATCAGATTACAATGGTACTTGTCACAAAAGTAGATAAGGTTCAGTATGTTCTGCTTCTTCAGGCTGAGAAATACATGATTAGCTTCTGAAAGAATGTCCTCTTGAAGCTTTGGCAACCAGTTTGAGCTTCAAAGTTAACCTGAATCTAACCAGAAGTTTCAGCTCCAAACTTATGGACATAGTATCTCTTGTGTGGACAGAGTAGGTGGGGACAACTGAATTCTTTTCAGTCTAAGACACAGAAACCAGAAACAACTGTGGTTCTGAAGAGATCAGCACACACAGAAACCAATACCAGAACATCTAGGAATAGATTTCCTAACATTTTTTGGCTTCTAGAAAAGGATGTTAATTGTGCAAGGAAAGTTGACTTCTGTTGTTAAATTGTTTGGGTCCTGTTAAATGATGTACATACCAGTGGAACATGGAGGTCTCTGGGTTCTTTCTTCCCTGCTTCTTTCTTATTGCTACTACCTCGTGTGCCTCAGAGCATAGCTATATAAAATCTTTCCTAGTATCCCCAGTTACCAAGATGGTACATAACAAAGCCACACAGGCTAAACCTAACAAAGGAAAGAAAAGTCAATCTTGCCTAAAGCTAAATACAAGTACAATTTAATTAACTTGCATTCCAGAGTCACAGCTGCCAGTCTGTAAAGACTGGAATTTCATATGCACAGCACCCAGGGCACAGAGACAAGGGGAAAAACTGCTAAATTTTTTCCAGAGTCTTCACAGGACTCACCCATTCTTTCGTGCTAGTAAACAGGAATGAGTCTAGTCCTCCGTGAACAATATAGAGTTACACAATTAAGGGAACAGAAAGAGTCAAGGAAGGAAGAAGTGAGAGGTTAAGAGAGATAAGAGTTTTAGGAAAGACAGACTGGACTAGAAATGTATGCTACCCCATCTGCCAGTAATGTCAGGCCTGAGTCAAGTGGACAGTGATCTGCTTTATCTCTGAAAAGAGGAAAGACTCTTAGAAGATGATAGAAAATAGAAAACTCTGCCCCCATAACTGATATTTGAGCAGATAAGTAGTTCCTCTGAAAATGTTCTACTGATCTACTTAATGTGCTTCCCTGGCACCTGAGGATGGGTCACTGATTGGTGTGTTCAGGGAAATAGCCCAACCACGTGAGTTACAGTGCTTAGTTTGTCAAAAGGTAGGGCATATACAGCTTCCAAGCAGTCTCACGAGGTGGCAGGCAGACGAGCACATGGTCCCAGGAAGTTCTGGAAAGAACCCAGCCTGAGACCCTGACCACAGGAGACACTGTGGGGCCTCACAAGGGATTCCAGCTGGGAACATCTTTTTCAAAGGATGTGTTTAGCTTGTGTCTGTGAGTAGATTTAAAACCACAAAATCATATGTCCACCAATTATGACATTAGAGAAGTAACCTTTACAACCAATGGTTACCATCCATATCTTTCTTTGCTGTTGTTCTTACTCGGAATTGAACTCAGGACCTTCTGCCTGCCGGGCAGACACTTATGCCACAGAATTATCTCCCTGGCCCTGTCCATATCTTCTGCACAGTTTTCTATGTGTTTCTTTCCTTACTGATTTATCAGAACTCCTCTTGTTATAATTCTTTTCTCCTAATCATTTATCTATTAAATTTATCATTTTGAGATATAAAAACCTTTATAGATATGTGAAGTCAAATATGCCGATCTTTATGGCTTATGTCGTCATAAATCATAAGTCATACCTTTATGTTCACTGAACAGACTGTATAAGGGAAAAATATAACAAGGGCAATTGTTTTGTTTCCTGCTGTGGCCACAGCCTCTATAAGAATGATGGCCATGTCCCATAAACTAAATAAACTTAGGGTGTAACCTAGAACTCTTAAAGCAGGCAGAAAATACACCAAAAATTGTCCATAAAAATAAGAAAATTGGGTCAGGTTTCCTAACAAGCCATAAGAAGCTACACAAGGAGCAGTTGATTTTTAACAAAATAATCAAAATTCCTATATTGCTCATATAGTTAAATTTTAAAATTTGTCAACTGTCCTGAATTAAATGAAGTAGGATTAAAGGCCTCAGCGGATATCCAGATTGATGAGATGCCAGAGGGAAGAATTTGGTGGCTACTTTAAAGCTGATCCCTTTCTTAACAGATACCACCAGAGGGAGATGGAAGCACAGAGGATTTTCAGGAAGTATTTCAGCGTAGGCCAGTATTTGAAAACAGCATTTTATATGTTTTCAGGATTTATTTGACAATAAAATCACCTTCACAAAGTCATTTACATGTGACATATAAATATAAAATACAAACTCTCATGGATCAATGACTAGGGAACACTGATGCATTCTTGGTGTGTTTATTTCAGAGTTGACACTTCACACTCCCATAATAACCGAATCACCTCAGACATCAAGTTTTTAGCTAGCTTTGTTTAAAGCAGCTTTTGAAACATTTTGCAATTGTGACTCACACATAATGCTATTTTTGTGGACTCTAAGTGGATTTTTTCAGCAGGATATCCCATTAAAGAATAATCTTATTATAAATCTTGTTCAAATTTCTCACCAAGGCATCTAGATTAAAGTGAAGTTCTTCAGGACTGTAGAAAAGTTCTTAAAATGTTGACATCATAAGCTCCAAACAACTCTGCTCTAGGAACTCTGAAGAAAAATGCCATTTTTTTTTTCTGTCTGCAACTATTCTAAGAAAATCTTGTGCCAGTCATCCCAAGGCAGTTTGTAAGCAGAGAGAACAGGCACCAAATACTTCACACAGTTTGGCTTGATTCATTAGGCTTTTAAGAGCTCTCCCTGCCTATGATACTTTCCAGCTGAAATTCCTCACTCAGGATTTCATTCATGTAACATAAGCAAAAAGTTCTCAATAAAAGGCAATTTCCAGCCAGGAATAGTGGCACACGCCTATAGTCCCTGTTACCCAGAAGACTGAGGCAGTCAGATCAGAAATTGGAGGCCATCTTAGATAGCTTAATGAAACTCTATCTCAAGAAAAAAGACCTGAGGTTATAGTTGTGGCTCAGTAGTAAGGGGTTCCTAGATTCAATCCCCAGTTCTACCAAAAGAAAAACAAAAAGAAATTCCTAAGGATTCCTCAGTCATTCAATCACCCAAGATTTCTGGAGGCTTCCTACAGATAGCACAACCCTGGATATGGCACATGCAAGACCTTGAGGAGACCTTAGGAGACAAAACCTTCAGAAAAGAGTAATATTTTGAGAGATAGCAATATTTAATACAGCCGGCCCTCCATAGGAGTTGCAGATTCTGTATCTGTGGGTACCAAATATGTGTATTCAAACAACTGCAGGTCAGAAATGTAGTTAGAAGGTCTACAATGATTTCATTTGCACTGAACATACACAGAATTAATCCCTGCCATTTGCTAAACAACAGAGTATTATAATAGGTTGTAATAACTGTTTACACTGTATTAGGGATTATGAGTCATCTGAAAATGATTTAAAGGATACAGGATAATTTCACAGGTTATACGCACACAGTAGGCATATATATATATATATATATATATATATATATATATATATGAATAGCCATGGATTTTGGTATCTGAAGAGGGTCCTGGAACCAATTCCCCAGGACCAAATATAAACTTATTTGTGCATAAGATATTTAAAATGTTAGTATTGGAAAATAGGGAAAGATGACTTCTAAAGAATGCAAAAATATGCCAAAGGAAGGCCCTGAGGACTAATGACCAACACAGCATCAGCAGGAGCTAAAGAAGCAGTGATGGCAGGAAACCATAATGGTGCAAGAGTGGAGGAAGGCCTTTGTCAGGCTACCTGGTCCACGAGGCTCCCAAGTGCAACATTGCCCAGGGCCTCTTTACTATTTGTCTTAAAGACTTAACCTTCATTGTTCTTTAGAATGCAATTATGAGGTGATGACCTCTTTTATCAAAGGACAAAACCAGGACACTGAAACATTACTAACTTCCTCCATAAATAGCTAATAATAGCAGAGCTGCTTACTAGAAACTAATCAGTTTGACTCGGAACCTCCTTGTGCTATTAACAGAAGCACTCGAGGGAGCTGTATTAATTTCCTACGGCTGCAATAAAAACTTACTGCAACTTGGATAGATTAAAATAACAGAAATTCATTCTCTCACACTTCTGGAGGTCAAAAGTCTGACACGGGTCTCACTCGGGTAACATCAAGGTGTCAGCAGGGCTCTGCTCCAGAGGCTGCCTCATTCTCTGGCTGGCAACCCACCCCCTTCATGGTCAAAGCCAGCAAAATAGCAGCTCTCTGATCTTGTGTCTGTCATCACACCTTTCTCTGGCATGCCTCTTCAACCTCTCTTTTTGCTTTTAAGGACAATAGTGATTAGATTGAGCCTGTCCAGAGAATCCAGAAGTTTCGTGCCTCATAGCCAGAAGAGTAGCACCTTTTCTTCCATCTTCAAACAGAATATCTGTTAGCATATAAGCTACTCTATTTCCAGGTTCCAGGGCCTAGGAAGACATGGACATCTTGGGGCTCTGTTGTTTCACCTTCCACGGATGCTTTGCTATTTTACTCTTTTTTTTTTTTTTTTTAATTTTATTGACCAACAGCAACCTGTGAGAATGGCTGTCTCTTACAAGTACGCCTTG
>NW_004524811.1:2164132-2174641 GCF_000260255.1 Octodon degus
GTTAGAACTGCTCCTGTGACTGGAGTGCTCAAAACTCCGAAAGGGTCCACTCATGAGTGCATACATATCCCATGGGGCCTGGATGCAACCTAGAACTACTGGTGTTTTTGTGCTGTTATTAGCGACATGTGTGTTTATCGTTCTCCATGAACTGGGGCTGAGCAAAGCAACAGACAGGCAGTGGTGCAAGAAGGAGCTTAGCCCTAACTTTCTTCTCTTTCTCCTTTATCACTGAAAACCCAGATCCTTTAAAGGCCTTTAAAGACACATATTTAAGATAAATAAAAAAGAGAGGAAGAGGAAGAGGTAGAGCAAGAGAAAAAGAAAGAGAAGAAAAGAAAAAGACTTCATGCTGTTCTACAGAAGGCAGAGAAAATTCAGTAAAGAGGCATTTGGAGAAGGCTGAGCAGATGCGCAGCTGGGATATAACTCATGGTAGAGTATTTGTCTGGAGTTTGTAAAGGACCCTGGGTTCTATCAGCAGCACCACAAAATATTAAAATGAAATAATTATTTCTTTAAAAATTAAGCTGAACAGATAATTTATCCCCTCAGCCAAGATCAGCTGCAGACTTGGGGAGGCTTGATGCAAAATGCAAGGCCCTTAGAGAGGAGTAAAAAGTGCTTTAAAGATATTAAAACATAAATATTATTTACATTTAAATATATTTTATTACTTATAAGGCATAATAGCAATAGTAATAATACATAGGAACAATATGAACTTACAAGTGCTCAAAAATGTTTGTGTCAAAATTTCATGAGAGATTAAAAGAGATACTATTAATGTGCATTTTTATGACTTTTTTTTCTGTAAGTTCATTTAGTAGACTATCAAATTTATGCTTTTAATAAATTGTTTTTAATCATATAGCTGCGAACTTCCTTGGTAGCTTTACACAACTACAAGATCACAAGCAATTTTGTTAATTTTTAGTTTTAAAGGGGATCTTCTGATGCAGCTGGTACTAGAAGAGTTAACAATATTTTAGAAGCTATGGCAACCTTCAAAAAATTTCTGAAAAATTATTCCAAAATACAGATTTTAGCATATCCAAAGCTGATGATTCTCATGGTATTGTTTTCTTCAAAAGACTTAACCCTTTTTATGAATCAGTTTCATGTAAGTGATTTTAATTTTAAATGTAAATTTGTACATTGGCATTTCAGTGTTTCTTCTGACATTTCCTGGGAAGTATGGAGCATATATAAGAAATCAAAAGTAGCTTCATGTTTTGTATATAATTTTAAATTCTGCATATACATGCTATAGCTGTATTATCAATTTTAATGAAATTATTCATTTTATTACATCTCTTTCCTTAATAATTGGTACAGCTAAGGTTCATATGAACATAGACTTCTTTTCTATTGAGAAAGCAAAATATAATTTCTACCTCTAAGTCCATAGATATTCTTTCTCCCTGCAATGTTCAGCATTTAAAACGAAAGATCCTAAAGTACCAGAAGAACTCTAGTAACTCCCAGAAAAACGCTGACGCAATGTTCACATAGCTTCTGTTTTGTAATTGTTTACTAACCAAGTCTACTTCCTAAGTGTCAGCTGTTCCTGTGCCAAGATTCAGACTAAAGAACTGATCTTTGTACATATGTCACAGGGACAGACCCCAGGGACAAAAGGCCAGGTTGGCCCCCAGGACTCCCAGGACCTCCCCAACGCTGATCCCTGTCTTCCCCACTTGCCTATGGCTGGCACTGGTACCCCTGCTCTTTCTGCTGTTCCAGTCTGGATCCTTGTCCTAGCCCAGCCACCATACAGCTTTGGGAAGGCTCAGACTGTCTTGAGTCCCATGATGCTTTGGGTGGCCATACCGACTGCTCAGCACTTGCAGTGCGCACTGTACTCCTTCCCACATCACCTGATACATAAACAACATCACCTAGTGTACCACCATCTCCAGACAGCCTGCTGCACTAGCTCGTCATCCTTCATGCATATAGAACAAGATAAAAAAATTGTTAAGAGTTTAAAGATGGTGACAACAGGGAATTAAGCCAAGCCAGAACCCTTCTGAGAGAAGAATGTCATTGCAGAGGTCACAAGCCCACAAAGCCAAGCCTGCTCTTAGCCCAACAAAGGAGGAAGAAAGGCATGAAGTAGGACAGGAGACCAAAGCCCAAAGGAGGGCTTTCTGAGAACTCCAGGAACAGAGGTCCCGGCATCCCAGTGCTTCTCCAAACCTGATACTCGGCCTCTGGACTGACACCTCTCCACCTCACCTCCGAATTCCACCCCATCATAGTCACTGTTCTGCACCATCATGCTGTGCAGAGACTCCTGATGGTCCTCCTAGCACACTCACCACTTCCTGTGGTTTCCTTGTTAAAGCTGGTGACCAGGACAAGCTATGTGGCTAAATGTTCTCCAAAATATTGGGAGCAGAGTATTCCTCTACTCCATTTGCTTCAAAAAGACATGCTCCCAGGAACCTCCTGTTTGGCTGTCCCATATGCTGGAATAAAGATAGAGGGCTCAGCCAGCTTCAACCACAGGGTAAGGACCATAGTCTATGGATGGATGAAACAAGAAGTGAATGGAACCTAACTCTTTGGTAACTTCATGGAGCAAGGATGATCTGCCAACCTGAAAGTGTACCTTGGATCCCTTGCGTAACTAAGATATAAAGTTTTATTTTTATTATAACTAACCTCTATTTCAGGATATCTTTTGTTATAACAGTTTAGCCTTCTGATATGTAATATATATGCTATGAATATTCTAAGGTTTAATTTCCATTGTCAATCAGTTTGTGGAGCACATCTGAGAATAAAGTCCTTAGTATGACAATTAGGTTAGGTGTCTAGCAAAAAGATGTGTCCTTCACATGCCAGCAAGAATCCTGCCATAGACACGTTACTTACATGTGTACTATAAGCTTAGCCAGCCTTACCAATCCATCCTAGCTTAGAGATGTACACACAGCATCGGTCTCATGAGAAGAGTATGTTTGAAATTATTACCCACTTTTACAATTGCAGTCAGAATCTGTTTGCATATATATATATATATATATATATATATATATGTATATATATATATCACAACATCTGACTTCTATAAACTTGATCTTCTTCAATATGATTAACATTATTAAGTTGCCCTGATAACATCAGAAGCAAAACAAACATTTATTTTTAAGGATGAGTCCTAGAACACACTTAGGCAACAATCTTTCCTCCTCTGAACCACAAACATAGAAGTATGAGGACAAATTAAATTGTTTCTAAATATCTCCATTTCTATAAAAACTGCATAAAATAGTACCTCAAAAATGTATGTGTTATTAAAACAGTCCCCAAAGTAGTCACTCAGAAGTAGTAGGTTACAGAGTCACCAAGGAAAGAAATGCTTGTGGGACAGAAAGAAAAAGCCAAAGCTGAGTATGTGTGAGAAAGGCAGAGACGCCAAAGAGAGAGACTGTGTCAGCTCACACATTCTGGAGCCCCAAGGGCTTCCCCGATGCCTTTTTCTTCTGTAAGATTAGCCTTACAGCCAGACAATGGAGCGGGACAAGGTAGCTTTCAAAAACAGGGAAAGAATGGCCTTCGGTGGAAAAAATAAAAAGAATAAAAGTAAAACAACAAAATGGACTTTTTGGCAACAGAGAATAAAAGGAGATAGTGAAAAATTTTAAGATTTAATTAGGTGAGGAGTAAAACCTGTCAAGCAGAGGACACACTGAAGTCAGACCTCTAATCAAGTCTTTTTCTCTAGAGCACCGCCATCAGAAAATGGACTATAAGCAAGACAATGGCAAGTAAAAGGAAAATAAGAGGATACAGAGGAAAATCAGGAGAACGAGTTATTAAATAATCTGCACTTAGCTGTATTTCATTTTTAAAGCATTTTTAAGGAAAGTAATATTTCTCATAGAGAAATATTCATTGGACTGGAGCTTCTCTGCTCACAAGTCTTTAACTGCTTTCGTAATTTTACTTATGAAGTGGAAAACTCATTCTCTGTCTTCATAAACTATCTAAATTTGAACACTTCCCCACTGCCCAGGACCCGTGTGACGAGCAGCAAATATTTCTCAGCACTACCTCATGGTCTGTAGGGTAAATTTCTCCTGTGATAAGGTGCCAAACACTCCTGCCATTGAAGGTGGATCACATCTCCCCATTCTATACAGAACCAGCCACCACCCTCTCCTGTGGCATCACTCTCCTGGCAACAGAACATCTAGCCTCACCCGTTTCTCATTTGCTTGACATTAATTTCAGAGATCTATGGTGTTTGATAGAACCAATATTGGCTCTAAGAGTATTCAGGGCCAGCCAGATAGCTCAGCAGGCTAAAGCACCTGTTCAGGCAGGTGCAGGAACCTGAGTTTGTTCCTGGAGTGCAGTGCAGGCCCTGCCTCCTTGGCACACTGAGCCTGCAACTGAGACTGGGTGTGGTGGTGTGCGCCTGTAATCCCAGCACTTGGGAGAATGAAAACAGGAGGATCACTGTGAGCCTGATCTGTGTAGTGAGACACTGTAGACCCTAATTACACTGTAGACCCTACACACTGATCTGTGTAGTGAGACACTGTAGACCCTAATTACGTGAGAGTATTCATTAGCAGCAATTAAGAAAGTATAAGAAAAAATTTGTAAAGAAACAGGAAGATTCTCAAAGAATGAGAAGTAAAATAGGCTAAATAATAACAGTAAAGAGAACTACAATAGTATAGATTATTCCGATAAAATAAGTTAAGCACAAACTTCTAAGGAAAAAAGACAAGTAACCAGAAGGAACAAGTAACTGGTGTCATCAAAATCTTCTGATTACCACAACATGAAAACATACCTTACCCATCACCACAGTGTTCTGTGTTCTACATCAGCAACCATCTCCCCAGGGGAAAATCCTTATTAAAATTAGAATCAAGTGTATGATTGTAGAACCAAAAATAATCCACCAGAAATAATAATGTCCAAAGACTATCTGACCCATGTCAGCACCTCTTGGTGATACTGGTTCCATGATCAAAATCATCATGATGTTCTCCAGACACATAAGGAGAGCCCATGGGGGAAGGTACCTGAACTACAACCACTTCCACATCCAATGAAGGACAAATGGGAAAAAATGTCTTTCAGCACAGGGTTTGATTGCTTACTCCTAAGAAGTGTGACAGATTGAAATGGGTTTGCCAAGAAACAATGTTCAAACTTTCTCTAGAGAGGCCTTGAGGGAAAAGTACATTTTACATCTGTTTGGCATGAGGGATCTTCCCTGAGGAGACAGGGAAGAAACAGAAGACTTTTCAATATCCTAGCTTTAAAATGAGCAATTCAAATTGTCATTTGGCATACTCAGTTACACTAAATATAGCACTCTATTTTCCCTAATGTTTATGTTGCTCCCTAGTAGTAAACTGGTTATTTAAAAGGCACATCTACCGTTGGAGACTCTAAAGAGCAGCAGGATGATATATAATCAGAATTAGTTTCATACATGTGCCAACTTGCTCGCAACATCTGCTTCTTTTAGACAACGACTCACTCAAGAATATTTAATGCAACAGCTGGGGTCTTCCAATATTTGATTTCTCCCTTGGCCACACCTAAATGTTGGCTTCATTGATGAGTTTGGAAGAAAAAGAGTATAGATTGAATCTATGCAAATGAACAAGAGACTGAGCTGTAACTTTAAGATCTTTGTGTGTGCAGCTTCTACATTAAGGGACCAGAGCCGACATGATGGTGCAAACTAAATAACATTTAAACATCCTTGTGTGCGCCCAAACACAATTAGAGCTGTTCCTGTACAATCAGATATCGTTGTTTGTCACACTTACATAGCTAAGAAAAAATTTAACCTATTATTTAAAGGAAAACAATCCAACATTGTGCTAAAACACACTGAATATATATGTATGTATATGCTATTATACATATGTATGTCCATAAATTATATAAGATAGAGAGAAATCTGTAATATACAGTACTGTATTTCTTCTTTTATATACTCATTTGCAATACAACTATGAGTAAATACAGCTATGAAAAAAGTTTCATTACTTCCCATATAAACAATATTTTTTTAAATTTTTATTTTAAAGAGAAAAACAAAAACAAATAAGAACAAAAAACAAAGCATCACAACAGTGAAAATGGTACAGAATTTCAAAACAAGAATAGGAAACTAACGATGGTTTTTTTTTTTATCTGCACATTTATTTATTTATTTAGTAGTACTGGGGATCAAACTTGGGACCCTGTGCTTGCAAGGCAGGTGCTTATGCTGCTGAGCTATCTCCCCAGCCCTTTACCAACTTTTTTTTTCAAAGTTTTATTGATAAACAGATAGCAATGAGACAGTTTCAAATCAAATCGGAAGTACAGTTTCAACAAATAATACATTGCATATATTCTTCTTAGTGGTTAATTGCTGTACAAGATGTGGACTTGTGATCCTATTTACAAACACCATTAGGACAAATCATTCTATTCATTAAGAGAATGCAACTATATATCTATCCCAACCACTTTGAATACACAGATACAAAATGGACATTCATCGGTATTCCCCATTTTTTCTAAGTTCTGTTATTGAATATTATAGGTGTGTAAACTCAGCAAAATATTCTAAAAGAGTCCAGTAGCCCACAATAGCATTGGGTCTTCTGTTTAACTGGCAATGTCAGAAATTATTGATCTGAGTCCCCCACAGCTCAACTTAACAGCATGGCTTTATTTCTTATATTTCGACTTCATACTTTTCTACTGGATGGTTAAGACCAAGGTAAAGCAGGACCTATGCAACAAGAGTTGTAGCTTTTTGGTCTGAGAAGGTCAGTGAAATGCCCTCAGGATTTGTCCTGAAATCCTGTACCTCAGATTGTAGAACCTTTATCAGTGCAGCCATGTGGATGAGTCACGGCCATTGCTTGGCCAATGTGCTCTCTGTGAAAGCCTGAGAGAGTGTCTTCTCCCCATGTGACTCTCCTTAGGCCCACTCTACATCATCTATCACTTTCCTCTTTGGCCCCATAATCTTCTTGATCAGAAAATTTGGGACACTACCGAGGTACATGACGTTACAGTACAAGTTCTCATATGTCCTGAGTCTTAATTGACCTTAGAAGGCTAGGGCCAAAATGTTGGCTTTCCTTGTATCCCTCCTTTTTCTCTAATTTTGGTCTGCAAACTTAGGTTGTTAACCATCCAGAAGAAAAGCTTATTGTTATTATCAAACGATTTGGGCTATCAATCTTAGCCTCACTATCTCACTGCATTTCAAACATCTTAGGCATAATAAGGAACAGGTATTTTTCATCAAGTATTGATATGTTGAACTTTAAGTCCCTACATAATATGATAAAAAAACATTTAAAAATTAGATTGTATTTTAAAAAATAGGATAAAGAATTCTATGCTTCTCATGTTTGCACATAAGTCCAAAAATCTCACCATATACAACCTTGAAGCAGGACAGTCCCACAATATTCCTTTTCCTGTCTCTTGCTTTCATTCACCACCACCTTCTTCTTGAACATCCATCTACCCGAGAGACATCTTAGCAGTAGCTGGCATGTCATGACAAGCCGCCCATATTCAGAATACCACAATGACAGGCACTTCCAACATGAAACAACTGTTACAAATTACCATCTGCAGTGCAGTAGCTTAGTTCCCAGGTATCAGTATATATAGTTACGATGGTTGTTATATAGCATGCAAGACTGATCAAACAACTAAAACATTAACTTCCTTTCCATAAACCATGTATTTTTTCCTCATCCTTTTAATTTTTTAACTTATTTTAAAGAGAGTAGAAAAATATTAGAAACATATTTAAAAAAAAAGATGAAAAGTTTTCAACAGTGGGTGTTATATTGCACTTTGTTGTTTTCAGAGTAGCTGATCAGAATGCCACATAGTAGGGGCCGGGGAGATGGCTCAGTAGGATAAGCATTTGATTGGCAAACTCAAGGATCTGAGTTCAATCCCCGGTTCCGCAAAAAATAAATAAATAAAAATAAAAAAGAATGCCACATAGAAGCATGTAAAATTGGTCAAAGTAAAAATTTTAAGCATTAACTGCTACGTTCAAAGAGCTGACAGAAGTGAGCAGTGCAGTCATCTTAGCTATCCCTGTGCATATACTGACATGACTCTTTCCCTTCCTTTTTTTTCTTTCCCTCATCTCAACTGTTTATTCCTCACTAAATAAATATTTTACATAAAAAACAGTTTATTTCTTTATGTCAATTTTTAAAAAAACAACTTCATAGTAATTTTGATCTTTTACAAAATACTAAAAAGTTATTGAAAATAAAGCTACTTTCATGTTGTTAAAAATCTAACATTCACTGAAGGAATAATATATTCCTTATATACTATAGTCATATTCAGTATAATGAAAAGTAGAGAAATATCTATTGGTTGCAAATGATGCTACAAATAAAATTCTTAGGAAAAGAGTAGTAGGAAAATCAGAAGTAAAACATTTTAAAAAATTAATTTGGCAAGCTCAAAAAGAAGCCTATCATTTGAACTAGAGAAGCTGTATTGAATATGCTTTTAGGAAAGGTACTGAAATGCAGAACTCTCCAAACCACAGACTCTTCTCATTTATTTTCCACTGTAATGTCCTCCATAACAAAAATGGGCCTGATGGACAACTTGGGCATGCAAAAGCAGTACGTATTTCCCAGTGGGTAAAGCCTGTTTCGCCCTCCCACACCGCTCTCGCTGCCCTGCGAGGGCCCACCCTGCTGTTCTCCGGCTGACTCCTGGATCTCAGCTCTAAAGGCCTCCTCCGGTCTTCTGTTTTCTCAGCTTTCATTTCCTCCCAATCTATTCTCTTTTCTCCCAGCCAAGAAATCTTCATTCAGTCCTTCCGTTCTCTATCTCCTATTCTTCACCCATTCTATTTCTAAAATTTCCAACATGGCTCAGACCACTTGCAACAACTTATTTCTCCCCTAGAATCAGATTCAAGCAAACTTGCTAGATTCAATACCCATATGCTTTTGTCTGCTCATTTGTATTTCTAGATCTAAGAGATCTAAGAGATTGTAAGACAGGGATAATATGTCTATAACAAATTTCCTCAGTATTTTAGTCTCTTATGTTCTATTACACTTATGTGAGGAATAATATACAGCAGGTAATAAAATACCTGCATGACTTTTAAAGCTAAAAGAAAGAGATCCTTTTACAGCTCACGCCTGCTGGTTGGAGGAATTTTGGTTGATATCACATTAGGCCCTGTATTAGCACTGGAAGAAATTGTGAAGGCAAGGCATGAAATGAACAGAGACACGGACAGCCCCACATCACTCTACTGACATGATAAACTGTGACTAAGAACTGAGAAGAAGTGGTGGAGACTGGCTATGGAAGGAAAACAGGGCAGCAGTAACCCAAGTAGGAAGAAAAGTGACCCTGAGTTTAGCCCACCAGGCACACCGCCTTCATAACATAGCAGTACATCCATGACGAAGGGACCATTGCCCTCCACTCATCTGAACCCAGGTGACTCAGGGCCAACCTCCTTGTTTTGTTTTGTTTTTTCAGAGCTGTGGATTGAACTCAGGCCTTTGTGCTTGCCAAGCAAGCACTTATACAACTGAGCTATCTCCCCAGCCCCAAGGGCCAACCTCTTTGCTCTCTGTCCTAAGCTTACTATCCAGAGGCAGAGCTAAGAATCAAAGACCCCTACAAAATTCCAAAATCCTAAACCAGGTCACATGTATGCCACACTTGCCTGCATGACCTACATAGTCCTTTCTTCATGTGGAGTGCATGAAAGGTTCACACATATGGCCTGCGTCTTGTACAACCACTTATAATACCATGAGTTATGGGGAAGGACATGCACAGGAGACAAAACTGAGATGACTCAGCACCCTGTCACCTGCATCATCTGTAATGCTGTGTAAGTACAATGTGAGGTATCCCAGGCCTCCCACAATGGTCCAAATTCTTGGGCCCAACCTGTTCAACACTCACACTGTTTTCCTTTCTGCTGGCATGAGCCTGCTCACTCTATTTTCAGCCTTTAAACATCATTAAACAGCTTTTGTCTTATCATGTGCTATGTCCTCATTTTATGCCAAATACTCCAGTGAGAACAAAACATTAGTGACATAAAGCAATTGCTCAGACTTAGTTTCTGAAAGTTCACTTCTTTTTCTGCAATAAACATTATTATCTCCTTGGTTGTTTTATGGCCCCTAATACTAATCCTATTGTGATCTTCAATTTAAAATCAAAAGATTGGATTAATTCAGTGTCCCTATTTCATAAAAGCATCTTTTTTATTCAGTTAAAAAATATATTGAAATAGACATGGTGGTTCATGCCTATATATCCAGCTACTTGCAGGGTAAAGGCAAGAGTACTTCAAATTCAAGACCATCTTGTCAACTACACAAGTTCCTTTCTCAAAATAAAATGAAGGAAATAGGGATATAGCTTAGAGCTCAATACTCAGTACTGCAGAGAGAGAGAGAGAGAGAGAGAGAGAGAGAGAGAGAGAGAGAGAGA
>NW_004524811.1:2174741-2178233 GCF_000260255.1 Octodon degus
AGAGACAGAGACAGAGACAGAGAGACATGGAGGGACGAGGGACGGAGGGAGGGAAGGAGGGAGGGACGGAGGGAAGGACAGAGGGAGGGATGGAAGGAGGGACAGAGGATGAATCAGTTTCCTGAGCTCCCTGCAATTTCCTTTCAAATATCCTAAAGCTGGAAGGGGGTTGGCCTGTTTCATAATTAGCAGCACCAGGAAGAAACATATGAGCAAGGAAGGAGTATAAAGTAGGAGAGTTAGTATCGCTTGGTCTGTGCTATAGTTAAAAGGTGAGTCCACTGAACCATCATCCCTGATTCCCGCCCTTGATTCCCACCGTGTGGGAAGGACAGATGTCATCAGAGCTGGTTTTGCAATCTGCCCTTTCAGTGCCCAGAGGTTGGCCCCTCTCCTCTTCACTCCCAGCTCTGTACTGCACACTGTCCCTCCCTAACTTAGCCCTCTGACTTCCATCCAACATGTATACAGTGACTTCTGTGATCTTGTCCCCTTAGTTCAAACCTTGTTCCTGAATTTCAGGCACATGCACCCCACTGACATGGTCAGCAAATGCATGACTTTTCTTCCATTTCCTTTGGCAAGAGGCACGACTGCCACTTTTCTCTTCTTCCCAACTGAGGGTGCACTGGCCATGATTCCTTCCACCTTGTGATTACCTCAACAAGGCCCCAAATTCTCCAGTATGTGAACTGTTGGGAACAGGGAATTTATTATTCTTTGGTCCTAAGTCCCCAGTGCCTACTCCACTCAGCACAACAGTAGTTATGTATGTGTTTATTCCAGAAGTGAATTGTGTGATGTTCTCTCATAACTGCCTGCTGAATGGAATTGTTAAAAAAATTATGAGAAGCTGTAGTTGTAGACTAAGTTCCTGCACTTAATACCTCAGCCATAGCAAGGCCAGAAATCAATGTGGATCACTACAATATAGC
Organism: Octodon degus; assembly: GCF_000260255.1. Classification (NCBI taxonomy): domain Eukaryota; kingdom Metazoa; phylum Chordata; class Mammalia; order Rodentia; family Octodontidae; genus Octodon; species Octodon degus. The sequence goes on from NW_004524811.1 coordinate 2,175,677, forward strand.
GCCCTACAATCAAACTGAAACTTTAAGGAAGCATACATTTTCTCAAGCTGATCAGATAGATTCTAGTTTACCCAAGTTAATTCTTGCTTTGAACTCTTGACAAAAACATTACTTGATGTAACCTGGTATTAAACCAATCAGATTTTTTAAAACCTTTACTTCTCCTTGTTTGCAATTTACAAATCCCACATTCTGTTATTACATAGTGGTTAGTTTCATCATACAGTGGAGACTCCCCTACTCATGAATGAATCATAAATAAAAGCCAATCAGGCTACAACTACGTATGTTACTATTTGGTCTTTGGACATTTCTGAAAACTGAGAAAGGAATCCAAAACAGAACTTCTTGATCTCCCTGAAGAGTGTAGATGAGGTGTACTGATCACTCCTGAGGCCCTTTGACATCTTTCTGGAGCCCTGAAGGTTAGGGGATCCCCTGGGGATCTACCTCTGTTTTTTGCATTGAGTCTCCCAGAATTGTACTTCTTAAACTTAGCGTTTACACTGCGAAGGGGTGCATCCCCTGGAGAAGGGGCACCTTTGTGCTATAAAAAAAAAACCATATGACCTTTGGGGGTTTGTGATGGCAAACTAGAACTCACTAGCATGAATCAAAGTTTCAACAGAGATAAGACTGTAGGGAGGATTGAGGGCTACCTACTCTAGACAGAAAGGGCAGGAAATGGCAGTTCCTGAAAGAGTATGAATTCTGGCTTTTGGAAATTCATAAAGCAGTTGTATTCTAACCTCTCCTCTCCTTCTCCTTCTCCTTCTCCTTCTCCTTCTCCTTCTCCTTCTCCTTCTCCTTCTCCTTCTCCTTCTCCTTCTCCTTCTCCTTCTTCTCTTTCTCCGTCTTATTCTCCTTCATAAAGCTTGGAGGGAGAAAATCATTGGCTAAGTTGGCCAACGGGATCTCAGCAGAAAAGCCATTGATTGGTGGATACCATTCAGAGTTGTTGGAGTGATGTGCCACCAAAGAATAAGATGACCTTGAAAGGAGAAGGTAGGCTTAGAAGGGGGCAGTGCTCGCCAGCCACAGGACAGTGTCTGAGCAACAAGCCACACTGCGAAAGCATACAGCATTGCAACATTCAACCCAGCCTTGTAACATTTCCCTGTTAGGCTTTTATTTCAGCTCTTTGAGAGCCAAGATTCAACATAAAAGTGGAATCTTTAGTTTCTACCTCCAGTATGCCTGCCTTTTACATGGATAAAGGTTGGACCCTATACATTTATTCATTTATTTATTTATCTATTTATTCATTTATTTATTTATCTATTTATTTATTTATTTATTTATTTATTTATTTAGTGATACCAGGGATCGAACTCAGGACCTTGCACTTGCCAGACAAGCACTTATTCCACTGAGCTATCTCCCTGGCGCCCTGCAGCATACTTTTAAAAGTAGCAAAATTTTACTGATGGCAACCTGAATTATAGAGCTTTGTATGGGTCATTCCAGGTGAGTAGAACCACTCACATAACTGTATTTTAAATAAGGACTCCCAACTTGGGTCCAACCAGAGCTATTTATTATGATCCATGTGCTTCCTTTAATCTTCTAAAAAAGTTTGGTCTCTTTAAAAGAAAAATTAAAAAATTGAGCAACTAATTGATAAGACTGACTGATTTTTCCAAACTTTTGGATTACTACCCTACCGTGAAGGTAAGAAAAGCCAGCTGAAGCATTCTTCATAAGTCACACAAAATAGATTCGTTTCCTCTTTAGCGTCTTCTGTGCCAAGTTCACACACACACAAGGTGCGTGCTCTACTCTCTTTGTTAATGGGCCCTACCTTAAAATCAACAATACAGTTCAGAACAAAAGCCGAATTGAAAGCCACCTATCTAACTAAACTTGTTCTCTAAAATACACCTTTCTTCTATTCCACCACTTCGTTTGAACAGGCTTCTAAAACTGTCTCCTTGTCTCATCTTCGTAGTTCCTTGTAAGATGCTATCAGGAATTTCCATGATTCTTTTGTTGTTGTTGTTGTTGTTGCCGTTGTTTCAGCATCCAACGTGAATCCACCTGTGGGTAACGTAAGCGACACCCAAGCCAAGCCGTCCTTCTGGTCAGGGTCTTTAGATTGGAGCTATCCCGGTGGGCCTATCATGCGGTTACTGAAGCTTCTCATCACTCTCCAAAGAGAAATCTCAAAGCCACATTAGAGGAAAACTAATTAAATCCAGTTTAGCCGGAAATGCATGCTTTATCTACTTATATAAACTTTGTAGGTATTCAGATCTTAAAATTTAGCCCACTAACCTCTATAAAATTAGTTTGGAGGCTGGCAACATAAGATAAGCTCTTTCTTGGTATAAATAAATAAACACTAAAGCGCCTGTTTAGGCGGAGCGCAGCAGCTGGATTTTGAGCCCCTGCACGCTGTGTTGGCCATGCTCCCGGGGTTCCCTGAGACTGAGACCGAGATTGGGTATGGTGGCATGTGCCTGTAATCCCAGCGCTTGGGAGACTGAGAACAGGAGAATCACTGCGAGTCTGATCTACATAGTGAGACCCTGTAGACCTTGTACTAAATACATTTTTT
>NW_004524811.1:2179893-2202335 GCF_000260255.1 Octodon degus
TTTTTTTTATTTTTCCTGCATTCCCTGTACTTCCCTTTAAACAAGATTCTGCTTAATCAAATGTTTCAAATATTTTTTAAATAAAATTTTAAATCAATCCTTTTTATCTCAAATTTACTTGGAGATTGTTCAGTTGGGAGTTCTAAGGCTTTGAATGATGCATTTCCCACTTGTGAAGCTTACATTGAATAAGGGCTGGAACTAGAGTTCAATAATAGAACACCCATTTAATATACTGAAGGCTCAGGGTCAATCTCAAGCACCTGCTTCCCCAAAATAAGGCCTATCTGATGTGGTAAGTTATATGAAAAGCATTGTCAAATTAAGTGATGCTAAACCTCCTTTGGGCTGTATTTATGGGTACCTCATGGACAAAAGTGTTCCAACAATTGCAAGAGAATCCCAGCAATCTGTTACCAGGCTTAATTTGGGTTATTGCATTAAAATGTAATAAGTCATAGAAATAATCAAATTGTGAGCTGCATCATTAACCAGGATCAATTTAAATTTTGTTATCCACAGCCAATTGCTCTATTTTTATTCTTCTCTGAAAGTTGTTGAGGTTTTTTTCTTGGTTGGTTGGTTTTGTTTTGCTTTGTTTTGTTTTTTTTGCCAGCAACTATAATTCTTTAGTGCATGTATTCCAAGGAGACTTATGGAAAGCATTTTGACAAGTACAGATTTATGATAATTTTAAAATCATGCTATATGACTGAGTAAAATGTTCCAGAGCTCCAATGAAGAAACTGATTGAATCATGAAACTGCCGAACAAGATCAAGCAGAACAAGAATTAATTACGTGAGATTAAATAAACTGATGAAGATTTATGAGTTTTTAATGGCTTCCTTATTTTGTATTTTGGCTGATTCTTTTCATATTTCATTTTAAGAAAAATCTTTTTTTTTCCTTTAAACTATATCTAACTTACAACAGTTTTATTAAGCAACTGTGAACAAAACTTGAAAAATTTAGTTTTTCTCCCTACCTGATTTCATCTTCCAGAATTCCAAAACTATTTTATCAATGGTCTTATTTGAATGTATTCAGTAAGAACATTATCTTTCTATAACAGGATACAGTTGGGAATGCACAGTATATTACCAAGGCTTTGACCAGGATCTCCTATTAGAGAATGTACGCAGGATGAAACTTTAGCTACTATAGGTAAAGTCGAAAGCCTGCTTTGCTTTGGCTTCTTATTGAGAAGATTTTAGAAGTCTGATTTGAGATTCTTTATCAAATGCTACAGCAAAACAAATTTTAAAGAGAACTTATACGATCAATCACTATTACTCTTAACTGCATTTATATACATAAATCAGGCCAACTGCAATGAAACAAGTATATTCTGCAAACACATTATTCTTGGCAGAAATTAGAGTGACTATAAAGAGAGAAATGACATTCCAGAAGGAAAAAATAGAGTACCTCTATTATTAGGTGACAGCCTTGTTCAGCATTTTTTAGGTATTTTTATCTACCTATAATCTAGTTAGATTCTGAATTTTTCTATATTCCTCCAATCTGATTTTCTTTCAAGGTATTGCTAAGAGTAAGAACTTACCTATTCCTGAAGCTGAAGCAAAACAATTGAGTATAACTTTTAGGTGACAACTCTTATGCCTAATGTGCAGGTCATGGAGAGCATTCTCCAAAATGCTGACTGGAATGAGGGACATTCAGACTGCAAACCAGGATGAGAAATCAATGATTTCACTCAATGGATAGCTTTTTCTAATACAGCAGAACAAGACTCCCATCATAATGAGACTCTTAGCCCTCTTGACTTGTTTTTGTTTTTTCTTACCTCTTTCACTTGGCAGAATAATTTTACAATTATAATTTTACAACCAGTAGTTTCTGTGATTAACTGAATGGAATGCTAGATTTATACCACCAAAAACAAATCATGTAAAAGACCTAAGAAACTGGATCATCTGCTTGCTAACTTTAACAACATCCCTAACACAACTGTAACTTTTTACTTGTAATCTCTTCCTGGAGCTTAGATTTTTAGCCCCTCTTGTGATCACTTCCTGTTCCAATTTAGCACAATCATGGAATATTAGAGAATGGAACTGCTGCCAATTAGCTGATGAGGGAAAAGTCTGTGTATCTGCTGATAACTTTGTTGCACAACAGGGATGACAGAGACTCAGAGGCAAAAAAAACAAAAATAGCAAATAGGCTCGTTGGTTGAAATGCAATTGATCTACACAACTTTAGTTGGCTTGGATGTTAGGAGCCTGGCTAAACATTACACTCCAAATACTTGATGTTATCTTTGTATATATTTATTTTATGATACTGAGGATTAAACCCAGAGCCTTCACACTGAGTTACATTCCAACTTTAAAAAAAAAACTTGTGAGACACAACCTTACTAATTTGCTAAATTGCCCCCATCTGGTTCAAACTTGAGATTCTCTCCTGTCAGCCCCAAGAATGCTGGGCTGCAGCTGTGCACCTCCGTACCCAGCTCAGCGTGCCTCGGCTTATCAAAAGCTCTAAGCATTTGCCATCAGTCATGCATCAAACATAAGATGGTCTCTGTTTGACTAAAATGACAAAAACCCAAAGAAATGCACAACATGAGGATGCTATAATTGTTGAATGATTTGTTGAACCTGGAAGTCCAAAATTATGACAGCAGAGTAGTGCTACTGTCCTAAGTTTTGGTCATGATCTCAAGAGTGTGATTAAAAGGAAGATATCATTAAATAAAATTGACAGGAAATTAGACCCAGCTAAAATTCAAAATGGATCTAGTCTTGTTAAGTGCTACATAATCAAACAAAGCCTTAAAAAAACAGCTGGGTTTCAAACAGACTCATTTTCTGGAAAGCAGTGTCCTCGAGTCAATGTACAGTCTTCTCTGCTTTAATTCCTGCAAAACAGTAACTAGATGTAAACCAATCAGTTTTTCTCATATTTTCCTGTTTCCTTGCTTCCATCTTCCAAAGCTCACTGTTCTGCTATTACACAGTAGGACCTCTCATTCTATTTGTAGAATGAAGGCTGCCCCAATGCACAAATAACACATAAAAGCCAAATAGACTAGAACTACATTTGTTGAAATTTGGTCTTTTGATGGAGTGAATGCATTTCTGTAAGCTGAGTTCTGAGAAAACCAAGAAAATAAAAATCACTTTTCTTCACTTAAATCTAGTACTGTAATTTGTTCATATAAACAAGACTATTAAGTCATATGAAATAGTTTTGTTTTCCATGAGAAAAAGAATATACTATTTGTTTGATTCTAATGTTCAAATGTTAGTCCTCTGGTTGTTGATTTTCACAGTTAAGCAAGACATTTTTTCAGTCTTCATATTATATCCCTTAAAATCTGTAAAAATCCTCTATTCAAAAGCTATACTTAGCAGGGAGTCTTCTGAAATGTCAAATGGAGTAAATTGGAAACAGCTTAACACCCCCAAAAAATAATACTTTATCAAATCCTGTGGAGTAAAAGCCAAATGCCATGGGGCTGCTCGCTGAATGTGTTACACCATTTCAGAAAGTATTAACTCTTTGAAACTCTCTGTAAGCTAGTTGGCGGACAGGAGTAAGCTGCCAAATGCTGCCCAAGCCTTTTGGGGGTCACTTTTTCATCTAAACATTCTGCAGTTTCCATTTGAATCAGTTGTCATAGAACAGGGTTCTGAAAGACAGATGTGCGTTCCTGGTAGCAGTTATGTGGCCTTGCATTTTTCTTGGTGTCAAATCTCCAGTCAAATCAACTTGCATTGATTTGCTTCATAAAAATAGCACAACTGTGCTATGAATAGCAGAAATAAATAAAAAGATAGTACATTCATGTCTATCTGCATTTGACTTCCAAAATGAGACTTCAAGGAATAAAAATATGTTGAGGCTCTTTTATTTTTATCACTACCATTCTGTACTGGAGGATCTAATTCCTCAATTAGAATTCTTCCATGACAAAGACTTATTTTCAGTACAAACTCTCAGCCTAATTTAAGCCAAATATTTTTGACATCTCATCCAAGATGACAAAATAAACCTCCAAATCTCTCTTCACCAGGTCAAAATCAGCTTTTGTAATAGATAACCACTTGTGTTGCCCTGTGTTGAGATTTATTTAAATTTTCAACCATAAAAAAGAAAAACAGGACTATTCCCATAAAGAAAATAATCTGGGGTATGTGACCATTCTTATTTAATCACAAATTAAAAGGTTAATGAATTGCATTTGCTTTAGACTCATATGCTACATAGAGACATACTACAAACTATCCCAATATAACATATACTTTTTTATGTAGTAAGTTCTCCATTTTTTATGAACTTAGTAATATAAATCTAACTATATCTACACAACTGCTATTAAGTGGAACAATTTTTAAATAAGTGGCCTTTGTACACAGAGTCACCATTTGGTGCTAGTTTTGAATGTTATTAAGTTAAATGCATAGAGAAATTCTATTTTCTTCTTTCAAAATCTGTGTGCTGTGCTTTATAACAGTAATTTTGTAGGTTTTTCAACTCTTAACAGACCCAGATGACAGTAAGTTCAGGTCACAGCTCTACTAAATCCTACTTCTACCACTGGGAGCAAACAAGTGAACCTCACTAAGTCAATCTTCTCATCTCCAAATATCTCCATCATTTCTGACTGCTATAATGGTATGCCACAGGCTTGGTGCTTATATGAGTCAGTTTTCTTATTGCTGAGACAAAATTCCTGACACCTGCAAATTAAAGGAGGAGAAATGGTTGTTAAAAGGGAGTAATTGAAAGTAATGGGACCAAGTAAGGCCAAAACACAGCATGGCAAAACATTAAAGCCAATAGCTCCCTGTCCAACACACAGGGTATGTGTAGGCAAGATGCAAACCACAGGCCTTGGGCAGTCTGGCACCCATGAGCTTGCTGGTTCCACATGGCCCCTCTCGGGCTGGCTCTGTTCACTGCTTACAGTTTTTCTAAGAAGACACTATTGGCATCTTCAACTACTGGGGTCTCTATTGCAGCTTTGGCTTCACTCTTACAAGTTCATGCATCTGGGCTCTTGGCAGAGACCATGACCCTGTCAAATCACATTTTCTGACTTCTTTGGCCTTCTGAAAACTCAATGGAAGGTTGTATAATCCTGTAACTCTTGCATTCTGCACACCTGCAAATATAGTACCACATAGGCAGAACTAAAATATGCTGTCAACTGGGTCAGTAGATGGATAACTGTGACCAAAATTGCAGTGGTCTCTGAATTCCTGGTTGGCTGAATTCAGAGATATCCTTCCTTAGGCAGCTCTGAATGAGCAGAATAGCAAATTTTTTCAAGGAGCCTGGCTAATTTCTGAGATATCTTCAAGGCAACTTTCCTACTGTCCTGAGGCAAAGTATTTGCTTTTTTAAAATGGTTTTAATATTTTAGCAACCCCACTCTCCTATGTCTCAACTTTGTGCTTGCTCCTTTTTTAACCAAGCTGAAAATTTTTCATATAATTTTGCTCTATTCTTTACTCCTGATTATTCCTATAGCTCTAGCTAAAAGCAATCAGCAATACCTATGCCACAGCCTCATGATTGGGTTTCCTCAAATGTTTTTTGGCTATCTTAAAATCCAGACTCATAAAGTCTTCAGACATGGGAAAAACAAAAAAAATTTCTTTGTCAGAATGTAGCATTCATAGTCGCTAGTGCAATTTCCACTACAGTCCTCATTCTCACCTGAAACCTGATAAGCCTGGGCCTTACTACCCTTATTCCTATTTTTCTAGTCTTCTGGGCTCCACTTACAAACACTTATCTCTCATTGCTGGAGTAAAACATCTGATCCCCAAAATCAAGAGAGTAAAGGCTTATTTAGCTCACAGTTTATAGAAGCTTCAGCCCATATCAGCTGGCTCCAAGGCAGGGTGGCACATGATACAGAGGCAACCATTCATGGAAGCTGAGACAGCAGAACACAACAAAAGCAACAAGAGCAAAAGGGGGAAAGCGGGCAACAGGGAGGAGCAAACCTCTTCTCTTCCCTTATAATGTATGCAGGCTACCCACCCCCAGGCGGGCACAGCTCTCATACCGCCAAACCGAACATTAAACAATGAACCAATCACAAACTCTAGACTTCTGAAAAGCCCACACCCTGTGACCACATGAAGCTTTTTTTTTTGGGGGGGGGGAGTGTCATACAGACACAAACCATAACAATCACTCAATAAAATCTGTGTACTATAAATCTTGGCTTTTTCCAGCCCAATTCTCCAAATTTTCCAAACTATGTCCCCAAACAGTTCCAAAGGTTTCTGGACTATATGGTCAGATATATTCCCAGCAAGGACTCTTTCTCGGGTACCCAGTTTCTGTGACAGTCAACTTCATTACTGGGACTAAACACCTGCCAGTTGAAACCTAAAGGAGAACAGGTTTATTTGACTCGTGGTTTCAGAAGTTACAACCCATGGTCAGCTGGCTCCAGTGCACAAACTGAATAAGAGAGGAACATGGCAGAATGAATTTGTTTATCTCATGGTGGCTTTAAGCAAAGAGAAAGCAAGCAGGAAGGAAGACAGAGAGAGAGAGAGAGAGAGGTACCTGTCTAGGTCGTACTCCTAGGGATTCCTTCTTCCAAGTGGTCTCCCTCCTAAGAACACAGTCAGCTCTGAATTCATCAGTAGATTAACCAAGGATGCGCATAGCACCTCCATGATCTCATCATCTTCCAAAGGCCCCACCGCTGGCACATGAAATTGTGTGGAGACACTTTATGTATAAATCATAACAGTGCTTTATGTTACAACATTTATTGGTGATGATGCAACATCTATTATTTCCATTTTGAACTCTGAAATCAGACTCCCAGCGTGTTGAGGTTCTTAGTGAGGTCCTCTTCCTGGTTATGTCCCTCTGATGGCTTTCTGTGGTTCAGTAGGGTAGGGCAGAGCCCACTAGTCCCCTTCCTTTTGAGGCCAAAATCTCATCCTATTAGCTCTTTGAAGGCAGCTTCAAAGCCTCACTACTTCCAAAAGTCTCACCTCCCAATACTGTACCACGGGCTGTTGCGGTTTCAACATATGAATTCATGGGGAACTCAAATAGACAATTCTTAACAAAATAACCAGAATCTCCACAGTGTTGCTCTGAAGACTAAATAAGATGATTTTCCTAAAGTGTTTAATATAGTACTGAGTACAGTATACAACAAATTTTCAGCAAATGTAATATACTATTACTGTAATACTATTACTCAATATTATTATTTGGATTTGTAATTCTGGCTTCCCTTTCCTCCATTCTTCCATTTTTTTTTTTTAATTTTTTGTTCTTTTGGTTTTTGTTTTCTAATTCTATAACTATCTTAATCATGTTTACAAGGGAATAGCCTAAAATTAATTGATTTCCCTTCTATAAATTTTCCTTCTATATCTGATCAAAATACCATTCCTACAGAGCTCAGCAGCCGCTAACATTTAGCTATTCTTTGCTCATAATTACTCACCATTTTAATGGTAATATTTAACATGTGTACTGATGTCATAACCTGTGTGTGTTCATCCTACGTGTTCCTGTTTCCACACATATATTATCCCTAAAAAAATGCAACCAGAACAATATGCGCCTCTACAGTAGCCTTCTTCTGACTATAGAATGTGCTCTCCAAAGGTATATTTAGGTATAATATTTAGGAAATGAATTATTATATTTTTAAATTCTTCCTATTCTACAATTACCTTCTTAAGGCCACTAGAAGGATGAGATCATCAAGTTTTTTCCCCCTTCCTTTTTCTCAGTTAACAAAAAGAAAAACATGTCTCTTAGGAGGTGTGATCAGGATATATGGTGAAAATTTACATTTTAAAAGATTATTACAGTAAAACACACACATTAATTTTTCCTCAAAATACATGCCCCTTACTTCAAACACATCCTCCTGTTCTTGCTGTAAAAAAATTTTTAAGTTTGTAATGCAGCAGATGGGTGACTTCCAGTAGTTTTGAGTAGTTTAGAGTTGACTACAAAATATAACATGACATATTTTAAAGGAAAATTTTTCCATAATTATATGATTTTGTTGGTAGTTATAAAACTCTGTATAAGGTGAAACTTGTAGAACTGTACAGAAGAAAAAGTAAATATTATGCATATAAATCTAAAAATGTAAAAATAAAATTAGTCTATTCCTATTAGTAACTCTGATCAATAGATCTTCCCTTGAAGATCACTCCTACCAATTGTTAGGTTTTAATTAACCTGCATAAGTGAACCTGAATGAGTAAAATGAAAAGCTCTGAAAGTTTGACAAGCCTTTAAAATGCATAATATGAACAGTACCTTCTCAAAAATATCTCTACAGAAAAGACTAATTGAAATTAACAGTATTTCAATTTTCTCAGTTCTTTATGCGTGTACATGATTATACAAAGAGCCTCTAAGTAAAAGAATAATAAACATCTGAATCCTGGTAACGTTCCCAGAAATGAAGAACATAAATGACCCGACTGTGCTAAAAAAATTCATTGATAAATGCTCTGTGATTCCAAAACTGGAAAGAAAATCTAAGAATCTATTATTTATTGTTAAAAATAATTTTCACAATAGATGACTGATTACTCTGCAATTTTTACACTAAACTGGTAGGTTGTTCAAACAATTGAATGTTATTATTACAGCAAAACTACTTTTATTGCTGCTTTCTTAATTATTTGAGTAGCTTTCAAAGTGCTACTATCTACAAAGAAAAAATAAAAATAGTATTGACGCCTGATACAATCTTCACAAACCAATTTTAAAAAGAAAATAATGCATTAAGGTATAATTTTCAATGTTATATTTAAGCCTAATAATTATGTATCAAAATTTCTAATAGATTAAAATTGTTATTATTATGAAAAATTAATTTAAACAAATTACTGACATTCAGGGTCCAGTAACTGAAGGAGTTTTGTTTCATTTTAGTTTGAGACCACTGTTGTTATGTTGGATAAACTGACCTTGAACTAACAATCTGCCTACCTTACCCTTCCAAGTAGCTAGGATTACAGGTATATATCATCATGCCTCGCTGGGGGAAATTTTTAAACTAATATGCATTTGTTTGCATTTTTATACAGATTTGTTCTAAAGGTGTACGATAGGGCAATAAAAATAATTACAGGCATTAAAAAGTTGTTAGGCCAGAATCAACATCTATGAGAGAAGGGAAATAGAAATGAGTTCAGGGAGAAAATGGAAAGATGTAAATATTTGCTAAATGCTATAAAAATAGCTTATAAATTTTGAATAGTTGATAGCCAAGTCACTATGCAATTTAAACTCCATTGAACACATTCAAAGGAGTAATATAACAGCTTCATTTTAAAATGGCAATTACTATAAAATCCTTAATTTATATTCCCTGCCATTATTTAAAATGCTTATATATTGAATTAAAAATGCCTAAGGTGTATATAGTGTCTCAAACTCCTTTTGGGCTATACAAACAAAACATTTGGGAGACCACAATTCCAAAAGACTATTGTCACACTAGTTCCTTGATACCAGGACAGCTCATTTTATTTCAGTGTGTATGGGGTTCAGACACAAAATAAACATATGGATCAAGGCAGATGAAAACAGACTTCAAATTACCTTCTAATTGCTCAGCTCATTGAAGTTGCCACTGTAAATATTACTAGGCTATTTAATGTAATGGAAGTCTCAATTTCACCAGTTTTGAAGGTTCTGATGTGGTGATTTTTTTTTTCTTTTGTATCTTAGGGAAGGGGGTACAGGATGTTCAGGATCTCACTACTAGAGACCCTAGTTTCAGTGCATGATTTGCTAGTTTCAATGCAATGACTGCCTTACAAGGCCACCACCATCTGACTATAACTCAGCTCTAAGGAGAACTGTTGGAGCTTACTTCACAATGTCTACCAAAAAAACAGGTTGGGTGGGGCTGATTACTCAGTGGACTAAAGCACCTACTGAGGCTGAGCGCAGCAGCCGGGTTCTATGACCTGTGTGCTTGCGGGCCCCACCCCAGGGGCACACTGAGATGGGAATTGAGACAGGCATGGTGGCGCACCTCTGTAATCCCAGAGCTTGGGAGGCTGAAAATAGGCAATCAGTATGAATCCGATCTGTGTAGTGAGACCCTATAGACCCTGTAGATGCTGTACTAAATACAGGGGGGAAAAAACAAAAAAAAAAACCCACAAAACAGGTTGTATTCGATCCTTCTATGTCAGAGGGAAAAAAAAAAAGCAATTTTTTCAACTGCTTAGTTCTATAAAAAATGTGTCTGATATGATTAATTTAACAACATTGGGAAACATGATGCTGGATTTAGATTAAAATAAATGATGTTTTGAATCATTCAGAATAGAATATCAACATTTTCATTGGAATGATCCAAAAAGATTACTAGTCAAAATGAATATAGATTTATATATTTATGACTGTATATATTGAAAATAATCACACTTCCATGATTACTAACAATCCCCATGTTTATTGTAATCCATGAATCCGTAAGTACAGCTTTCTGATTGTGAGAAATAATATTGAACAAATGAGTGAATGTTCTTAGTCTCCAGCCACTGAGAAAAATAATACTGTGTGAGAAATACAAGCATCAGCCTAGAATCTTGACCTCTTGAATTTCAGCCTCTGTGTCAAGCACTTCAGTTATGTAGGGCGAGAAGAACTGAAAGCAGTGAGAGAAGGAAACCGCTGAATTTCTGCTTCGGGAACCGCTGTGCCACGTCAAGCAAAGCAATATTTGGCAGAGAAGAAAATTCTAATCTCAGATGATCTACAAATGAGAACCACTGAGTCCAAAGAGGATAGGTAGTATTTAAACCCAACAAGAGATGTATTTTTTCTGGCACTGCTCTTATATGCTGGGCATGTGGCATAGCAAAAGCAAAACAAGACTGTAGTTCTCACAGATTAATAGTGGCCATCCTCAAAATGAGCATTTGTGTGGTTCGCATATCAAAAGGAGGTGTTATGGATTTCAAGTGTTTAAAAGTATTTGTTTCTATTTGCAGGAACTTGAAATGCAAATAATATAAAAGTTAATCACATGTTTTTCCCTAAGAAATCTTCCAAGACTGGCATGCTGGTATATGTCTAAGCCCAGTATTCTGGAGAGGGTGGGGGATGAAGCAGGAGGATCATAGATTTAATCCCAGCCTAGGCAGTTTTGCAGCTCTACAAAAAAGCTGAGATATAACTCAATGAAAAAGCCCTCGGTTCAATCCCCAGTGATGTAAGTACAAAAGCAGTCTTTCATATTCTCAGCTCTATCATGATCCAGATAGCAACAGTGATGACAATCATGATTAGGCCTATGCTTTTCCCTGCCTTTCATCTCTCTCCCTGCACTCTCCTAAGCACATCCTGTGGTACAGCCCTGCAGACAGGTATGTTCTGAGATAGAACTAACAGACATGGCTATCTGGAGAGGAACACTGCAGACAGAGCAGAGTAGCATAAAGAAAGTACTAGGAGAGAAGTCAGGATGGTACTTGGAGTCAGAAAAGGTAGAATAACACATGTACCTTGCACAACCCTAGCGGGCACTCTTCACACTGATTTCTGTAAGACTGACACTCACTCCTCTGGATTGTGCAGTGACCCTCAAGGCAGGCTCTGATGTTTGCATGAACCAGTAACTTTTCTACTAGGGGGGATGAGAAGACTTTAGAAAACCCAGAGGAGATGTGAATGTTTAAAAGATCATTTTTGCTGCTGTGTGTAGAATCATCCATAAGGTCAACAAGAGGCAATAAGGAAGCCAATAAGAAGGCAGGAAGGATAGTCAAGCATGAGCCAGGGTGGCTTGGGCCAGACAGTGACTGCAGAGCTGGTGAGCACTGATTGGATCACAAAGATGAGCTAGGTAGGTAGGTAGGTAGATACATACATACATACATACATACATACATACATACATACAGAGATGAGACAGACAGACAGAGATGGAGATAGGATTAGGGATAGGGATAAATAAATAGAGATGAAAAGCCAGAAGAATTTGCTGACAAATGAGACATGGAGCGGAAAGAAGAGGCAAAGTTGATGCAAGGTTTCAGGCTGGAACAACTGGAAAAACATCATTATTTACTGAGATGAGAAAGGCTGGGAAAGCAGAAGGTGCAGGCTGTGTGTGTGTGTGTGTGTGTGTGTGTGTGTGTGTGTGTGTGTGTAAAGTGTTTATATAAACACATCTGATTTCAAGAGAAAGATGCAGGCTAGAGGCCTACATTTATACTTTTCTGTGTATCTATGGCATTTACGAGCATCAGTTTGAATTAAATTACGAGAAAAGAAAAAAACAAAGGGCTGAACCCTGAGCTACTCCAAGTGCAAAGGAGAGAAAAATTAAGAAAAATAACAAGGAGACTAAAATTTAGTGGTCAAAGTACAGAAACCTACCTGGAAGTTAAGGGAAGAGTTCCTCAGGAGAAATGAGTGACTCAAGGTGGCAAATGCTGCCAGAGGCCCAGGAAGTGGAGGAGAGCTCCTGGGGCTGGGTGTGACACAGATGGAAACCCAGGAGACACAGCCAAAAAATAGCTTTGGCTGGAGAGGAAAAGCAAAGATGTGTAATACGGGCCTGAAACTTAACAAAGTGAAATAAAATCTTAAGATAAAATATAGATTGGGTCATCAGTGCTTACATGGCCTTGAGAAAGTATAAGACTTCCCAGAGAAAAACGTAAAAATGTTGAAAAAGAAGGTGGAAAAGAGAATCCTGTCAAATACCAACAATAAGTGAGCAGTAGAGAAAAAGGAAGAGGACAAGTATGTGGCCGCCATGCTGGGACATAGATCATAACAGGTTTTAGAAACAAAAAGCAGAGCATGGCAGATGAAGGAGTGGCCAACAGGGTCTGAAGCTGGGGCCAAGTTCTAGCCTCCCTTCCCGGTGCTGGGTCTCCTGTCTTAAGCTGTACCACCTACCCAGAGTTTCAAAGACACCACAAGAATGTGCACAGCCAGCTCCCTCAGCCCTCTGGTGGACTCATCACGAGCCCTATTTCCCAGAATTTCCCAGTGGATTAACTCCGGTTGCCCACTATGTAGCTGAGTAAATGATTTACTCTTGTTTTGGCCATCTTCTCTCCCCTGAATGAGCTCCTCACTACACACCCTCACCTTACGTACTTCAGCCCTCTCCTGAATACTACTTAAGCCCACTTCCTTGTCTTGGGACCTGACCTCGTCATTGGCCTATGAGTTCTTCAGAATATACATGTCATCATTCCTTTTCCATTTACTAAACCAGCTGGTACTATATGTGTGTTGAAATGAAGCATTTACATTTACATAAGGCTTTATGGCTTCCAAAGTTATCGACAATTATCTCAGTTTATAAAATAGTTCTAACTTTCAGGTATTATTATTATTATCATTATTATTATTATCATTATTATTATTATTATGAATTCAAGTAAATACAGATGATTTAAATCATTTAATCTTAAATTATTTAAATGATTTAAGAAACTAACTCAAGTTCTAATAACCATTAGGTAAAGTCATGGTGGTGTGAATGAAAGTCATCAAATTTTAAGTTTAGTGCCCATAAAGATCACATCTACATATAAAAGAGACAAGGCCTTTTTTATATATTTGGTACAGGGTCTCACTATGCAGCTCAGACTTGTAGTGATCCTTCTGTTTTCAGCTTCCCCACTGCTGGGATTACAGGTGTGCACCACCACACCCAGACTCAGAAGACAAGAAATTTTGTAAGTTATAAATACTTGAAAACTATCAGTGCAGGAAAAGTCAAGATTTTGAGGAAATTTCAATTTGTTTAAGGCTTTACTGTAATGAAAAATATACTGCTAGGATTTTCATGATGTTATCTATGATTATTGTCAAAACCCTGATTCTAAGCACTTCAAAGAAATAGTATCACTTATTTCTCCCAAATGAACCTGCAATTCAATAAGAAAAATTGAAAATATGCATTTTGCCCAGATTCAAAAACTGTAGTGTTGGGGCTAATATAATGAAATGGTTGCTATCAGAAACCAGAGTTAGACAGAGCAAATAGGATGCTAGGAAAAGGAGAAGGACATGAAAGAAGAAATAGCTGGAGCTCTCTTAAGGCAGAGAGATTTCTTTGGACTCACAAAAATGTCATTTAAAAACTACTTTCCATACATGATTACAGCCAAGGTAGAGTAAAGGATTAGTCAGAAAGCTCACAGTGATTGATGGTTGCTGAACTGTAGCCCCTGCGTGCTCACAACTCAACTATGGAAACACACACACATGTTTATTTTTAATCCCCTGAAGAATAGTTCCCACAGCATTAGCACTTTAGCACATTATTTACATTATGAGACCTAGCACAGACTCATGACACAGAGCATAAGACAACTGGGTATCCCTCTACAAGATAACAAAACATCTTAGAAGTTATGACTGATTTAAAGACAGTCAAGAGAAGATTAATTGAATCCACAGAACTAAGCACTGGGAAAAGCAGCTGTTACAAGTTGTGGGCTTTGGCTCAATTCAGTCTGGAAAGATATTTGAGAGCTCGTGTGAGAAGCGGGCTGTAACACAGGGCAGCATTCAAGGATTAATAATTGAGTCCCAGGATGGTTGGCTTATTTGGTGGGAGATAGAGCCCAGGAGTGGGAGCTGGATTTAAAATAACCTTGGAATGACCTCCCTGAACCTTAATTTCTTAATTTATAAAATGAAGATGATAATTCTTGAGAGATTTACTCTAGACGTGAAATGAACTAACAGCTGTGAAAGCACTTTAGAGAGGAGAAAAGGGTACATAATGCAAAGGGGGAATCGCTAGTTTCTTGGGGAAGATGATTTCACAAGTGCAGAGGAGAAGACTAAGAGAGAAGTCAGCTTCGACTAATCCTTCATTTCTTGGGCTACACAGAAACCTGATACCAGCAGAAGTTCCCAGAGCCCATTGCCCACATTGGAACATCTATCTCTCTCCTTGCCAAGAAGGACCCTTTTTCCTTTTAACGTAATCATTATTCTTCTGTGAAGTTGACTCTACTCTATGGAATTGACATTTAATTTCCCTTTCCCTACAGTTTCTCTGTGACAATGTATTTATACAGAATCACTAATATTCTCTTCCATTTCTTGTTTGTTTGTGGCAGACTAGGTTTAACACTCCTCAAAGTTAGAAACATGTACAATGATGGTAGTGGGGTAGTGATTGTGATTTTTAAGAAAGAACTTTGGAAAATGTAAACCTCAGGACCTCTCAGAAACATCACTATTGATGTCTTAGACCTTACAATTTTTTATGTGGAAGACTGCTCATTGAGGTATACTTAGTAGGATACTTGTCCCCCCTGAAATCTCATCAATAATGCCTCTTGTCTGCATAGTTATCACACTAAAAATGTTTGCAGATATTATTAAATGTTCTGAGTAAAAGAGGGGGGTGCTTCATCTATTACTGCATTAGATGGCTACAAATTAGTTTTGTGATCACCATAACTGTTTGCATTGTTTCAGAGTCCTTGGGATAATGTTTAGGACAGAATAAGTACTCAATTTATTCAATAAATGAAACAATGAGAAAGGCTGTGGTAGTTATACGTATAAAATGGTCCTGTAGCATATAGCTTTTTATGATTATATTGTGTAAAGAATGCTTTACTGTTCAACCAACAGTATATTATTAGTCCACAAGCAGTTTTAGTGACTATGTGCATGTAGGTATGTTATATTCTTATGTATATACAAAGCTCATAGGCAGCAGTGCCTTTCTTCTATAGCAAGAGTACTCTAACCATACCCGTTATAATCCCACTGAGCATCAAACACGAAACAGAATCATTATTTTAAATTCTGGGAAACATTGCATGAAACATCAATTGTTAGATGTCTCTTCATCTTCAAAGAATGTATTCTACAAGAAAATAATTACAACCAAGAATTTTACAAAAATTCTATAGAAAATAACCTTCCAGATTGGTGTAGTTAGGAAAACTCTGGTCTCTTCACCAAATCTTTCAGTGTAAATGTTTCATCAATCTTTCCAAGTTCTTTTCCAAGGTCATTGTCTTAGTTACTCTTCTCTTGTTGCTGGGACAAATACCTGACACCCAAAATGAAGGAAGGAAAGGTTTATTTAGCTCACAGTCTTTGGAGGTTTCAGTCCATACTCAGCTGGCTCCCAGGCAGAGCAGCACATGGCAGAAAGAAGCCTTTCATGGCAGCAAAGAGCAAGAGCACAATGGAGGAGTAACAGCAGCCCAAGCAGCTAGCTTCTCTTCCTACCTTACATTATAATGCAAATTATCTGCCCCAGGGCAGGTGCAGCATCCACACCCACAGTAATCACAAACTCCAGAAGCAGCCCCATGACTGCATGAGGCTTTGAGGGGACAACTATACACAAACCATAACAGTCATCAATCTTCTCTAAGATTACAAGTTTTGTTACTCTTTCTGATAGTAGAGGTTATGGTTTGATCTAAAATGCTCCCCAAAGAGTCTGTTTTTTAGAGAACTGGTACTTTAAGTAGCATATTAAATGATTTTGGTCTACAGGGTCTCACTACACAGATCAGACTTGTAGTGATCTTCCTGTTTTCAGCCTCCCAAGCATTGGGATTATAGGCACAAGCCACCACACGGAGTCTCAATCAACATCTCAGGGAGCCCTGGGGGCAGGGCTGGCACCAGGTCCTGCGCCTGCCTGAGCAAGCGTTTTAGTCCCCTGAGCTATCTGGCCTGCCCCTAAGTAACACTTTATTTGGAGGTATTAAAGGACAGTTATTAAGGATAATATTATCTTGATATTCAGGAAGTGATACATTCTGACCAACAGTGTTATTGAAGACAGACTTCGACTTTCAAGTTTTGCTACAGATTCTTCAATCCTGTATCAATGAAATACATCTTCCAGATGCCTACTAATCACTATCATAAATGTTCCTATTAAATCAGAAGTGAATGGAGATTGAAAAACAGGAGACTTGAGGACTTTTCTTTCAGACCTACTTACTTATTCTTCTAATAGTTATTGGTACATAATATCTTTTGAAGGGAATCCTGATTTTACAGCAGTTCTCAACTAATCAATCTGTTAAAAAGAAATAAACCTCTATTTCCAGCCATGATGTAGTAACTTACATCAGATCAATGACCCCATCAAATGCAACTAGAACAGCCAGTTAAACATAAGAAACATCTGTCTGAAAGCATATGAGAGCTGAGGAGATAATTCGACATGAGCAGCCAGGATCTCAGAGAGAAGAAAAGTAGAGAACAAAGAGACTGCATTCTGTGCACATTTTTCTCCCTGGTGCACTCACAAGTCCTTGGCATGATGCTAGAAACTTATAATCTTGACAGCAGGCCCCTGCAGAGAGGCACAGAAGCCAGCAGAACTTTCAGCAACCTTACAGACATTTGGTGCTGCTGAAGCAGCTGAGTGATGAGGAGCAAGGTGAGCAATGAGAAGAGAGGCAGAGGAACACGTCTGCTACTTGGAAGAATGCCTCTCATGCCACTTTCCACAGTGCAAAAGGCTAAAGTGCTAAGCAGAAGACTTCTGAAAAGTAAAGTGGAAATTGCAGCCATTAATATTTTCTGGGAAGAAAAGTATTAGAACCTCGGAATGTCCAACAGGAAGAAGAAAATGCAGAAAGGCCCTAGTTTCTCAGTGGGAACTCTTGAAGAACTACACCTTCAGAATGAATACAAGCTAGAGGTTGATGGATACTAGGAAAAATGGAGCAAAGGACTGGCCAGATAGCTCAGTGAACTAAAGCGCCTGCTTAGGCAGGCACAGGGACTGGGTTCAATTCCCAGCATGCTGTGCTGGCCCTGCCCCGGAGCGCACTGAACTGGTGACTGAGACTGGCTGTGCTGGTGCATGCCTGAAATCTCAGTGCCTGGGAGGCTGAAAACAGGAAGATCACTACAAGTCCAATCTATGTAGTAAGACCCTGTAGACCCTGTGGTAAACACATTTCTTAAAAAAAAAAAAAAAAGGAGAAAATCAGCTCAATCCTGATTAGATTTAGGTGATCTGGCCTCACCACATGTTCCTACCTTTTACAAAAGGGTCTGTGGCTCTACAGTGAATGGGTAGCTTTTAGGCCTTTCATGCTTTACCCATCCAAGTGCTCACCCTTCTAAGAGAGGAGCATATCCAGTGATGGGGGAGTTAGACAAACCTGATGATCTAAGCTCAACATGGGACAATGTCTTTAGGACAGACGCATTTTGGATCCACTGTGGGCATAGCAGATGCTTTGATGAGTCTAGATGAGTTTCTCTACAGAATTTCTGCTTTCTCTCTCCCCTGTAGCACAAAAGTTGATGCCCTGTCCATCAACTTCATCAGTAACTTTATACAAAATCCAACTTGTGAGATTCTCAAGAGCATCTCCAGAAAGCAGGTGAGAAGATGGGGATGGTGACCTGAGGACTCCTTACTGGGATTGAAGTAAGGAGTCCTCAATGGTAAGGTGGACATCCTCAGCACCGAAGGGTAGTCAAACTGGTAAACCGCTCCAACGGATGCCTGAGATTGTGTACCTGTGGAAAGGAAAGCACTAGGTACGGTAAATCATTGAGTGTCTGAGAAGTACAGAGGAAGTGTTAACCACAAGCATTGCAGACTGGATGGCTTACTGCTAAACACCAATGCCTTAGAAAAAGATAATTAAGAGCTAATGGCAATTGTGACCCATGTGTGAAAGCCACAGCTTCCTCAGTAACTTAGAAAGAAGCTGTTATCTCCTGCAAGAGAACCTAGAAAGCAGAGAGACAAGCCAGCTTAACTCCAGAGTTAACCCAGCAATCCAACTCCAGAGAAAGTCAAGCACCCAATCAAGATGGTTCTTTTGTGCCAAAGTAAAGTCTGAAGGGGAGGGGAAGGGCATAATGGAGGGAAGGACCACCCCCAACTTTGAGCTTAGTCAGTTAAAGCTAAAATTATTTTTAAAAATCACAGATGTAAGATTAAACCAAGAGAAAACAAGTATCTAATAGAAAAGAACTCAATAAACTGAAAAAGTTGCCTTGAAAAGACAAATACAAATCCTTAGTAAACCTTACCAAGAAGGAAGGCATATTTTCAATATCTAAATAAGAGATAAATATCACAACCACATGTACTACAAATATTGAGAAGGGATGAATGAGTACCTCCACACAAATAATCTTGAGATTTGAATACAATAACCAAGGTTCTTTATGCATATAACTTGGCAAAAAAAAAATCCTTGAAGAAACACAATAAAATAGTCTTTTATTGTGTCTTTTAATAGTTAGCCATTAAGAATAAAAGATGGGCTGCTGAAAAGTTAGCCCTCAAAACAACACCCAGGCTGAGATGGCCTCACACATAAATTTTAAATGCTAAACAAAGAAACTATACCAATCTTAGACAAATTCTTCCCAACTGTTTTTATAAAATTATAAAAACCTTAATACAAAATCAAACAAAGATTTAAAAAAAGAAATGGAAGTCATAAGTCAACTTTTTCTCTCTCAAATATAGTGCACATATCCCAAACAAGAGAGTGGCAAATAAAATCCAAGAATAAATAAGAAAGCCAATACATCGCAGCCAAGTGGGGGTTACACCAGAAAAGCCAGGCCACCTCAACTTTTAAAAAGCAAACAACAGTACAAAAAAATTAAACAAAATAAAGGGAAGTACTTCTAGGATAGTGGGCAAGAACGTCCTAAAATTCTGTTCTCCACAAAAGCATGAAGAATGTTGATAAAAGTTAGCAAAACCTGTGTTTTCAGAACTGTAAAAATTAAATGAAGCTTACAATAATATAAGAAAGATTTATCAATAAAAACCAAAGAATCTTGGTGTGAACATGGGAATTCGTGGCATATTCACTTGCTCTTCTCCCATCTCCTCTCGGTAGCTCTGGGTTGGCCTAAAACCCAACAGTCTCACAACTGTATTAGCAACCACATAGCGCTTGGAGGGGACAGAGCCTGTTTAGAACTCTTCACAACATCTCACTACCAGAGAACAGTCATTTATTGGACCTGTCTGTTTGCTTCCTAGAAATCCTTCTTAGAGGAAATGTCTTTATTTTAATCTAAATCAGACTGCACTCTATGAAGCCTTTTTTGCAAGGTTTGTTTTTCTAAAAGTAGAAGGAGGAGGAGAAGCAGGAGGAGAACAGTAGTTACAACTGTCAATACTGCAGCTGTAGGAGGTTGAGATACCTTTTGGTATAAACAAGATGCTAAACAACAGCAAGAAAAAAACAAAAGAAAAGAAAAATAGAGAATTGGGTGCCGTTGGTGCGCATGGAGCCCAAGCTCTAAGGTGCTTCCCAGGAGTCTAGAAAGTCACATGAAAGTAGAGGACTGTACAGCCCTACGCTCCCCGGTGGCTCACACTGCAGCTTCACACATGCTCCAACTGAAGAAGCTGAGATGTGAACTTCCTGCGGCAGTACTGAAAATACACTCCAACATACACAAAGAGTTCATCAGCAAAGTTGGTGAACACTTACTGGTTTGCGGCACCTAGGAAATCTATGTCCAATAATTAGTTGGCCACAAAATTGCTATTTTGTCAACGCTTCAATGACCAGGCACAGCAAAGAACAAACTTAAGTAGTTCAAGAAAAATCACTAAGCAAAACACAGCAGCAACAAAAGTAATAAGAGATAGCAATGACAAATGCTAGAAAAGACAAGAAGCCAATTTTCAGCTTTTTACATTGTATTATTAAAATGCCCAACTTTGAACAAAAAAAAAAATTCAGGATGTACAAAATATCTGAAAGGTATGCTCCGTGTACAATGAGGCAAACAGACAATAAAAACTATTCCTGAGGAAACCCAGACATTTCCCTCATTCGATAAAATTCATGATCATTAATTGAAAACATTCCAGCAGGGTATGATGGTGCACACCTGTAAGCCCCACACTCAAGAGGCTGAGACAAGAGGATCACTGAGTTCCAGGCCAGCCTGGCCAGAGTGAGCTCAGGACCAGTGCGAAATACTCAGAAAGACCCTGTCTCAAAAAACCAGAAAAAGAAAAAAAAAAAACATTCAAATAAATAAAAAAATCCATTCCTAAGAAACTATAAAAAAGAATAAGAACAGTGACTCAAGACATTGTATAAAGACATAAAGATGTAACAAAAAGAGAAGCAAATAAATACTGCAGCTACAAAAATTATAGAAATGAAAAATTCACTAAACAGGCTGTCTCAGTTACTTTTCTCTCATTGCTGGGACACATACCCGACACTCAAAATGAGGGAAGGAAAGGCTTATGTAGCTCACAGCTACTGGAGATTTCAGTCCATACTTGGCCAGCTCCAAGGCAGGGTGGCACATGGCAGCTGGCGACCTTCCACAGTGGTGGAAAACAGCAAGAGAAGACGTCTGTCTCTCTGTCTCTCTGTCTCTCTTATGTTACATTCAGGCTCTCCGCCCCAGGCTGGGGGAAGTACTCACACTCTTAATGCCAGCAGTACTAAGATCCACAATCGCAGTGGATCATGAGTTAATCTCAGACTCTAGAAGTCCCTGCCCCATGACTGCATGAGGCTTTTGGGGCACAACTAGACATATATCATAACAGAGGCTCAACAGCAAATTTCGGCAAGTGAAAGAATCATAAACTTGAAAATAAGTAAACTGAGATAATATGGTTTATACTCCAGGGGGAAAAAAGTTGATGAAAATATGAAAGGGCCTCGCTCTCTGGAGGGATGCACCAGCACAAGCATGAACAAAGTCCTAGAAAAAGATTTTTTTTTTTAATGCAGCATAATGGGCTGATGTGATAGCTCAGGGGTCTAAAGCGCCTGCTTAGGCAAGCCTAGGGACTGAGGTTCAATCCCCAGCACCACATGCCATGCTAGCCCCAGCCCCAGGGCTGGCCAAGCCAGCCACAAAAACAAACAAACAAACAAACAAACAAGTAAATAAATAAATGCCTAATAGAAATATTTTCAGATATAAAGGCAGAAAAGCTTACAGAGTTGATGAAAAGTTTAATTTACACATTCAAAAAGTACAAAACTCAAATATTCTTTATTCAAAAAGATTCTCACTGACACACACTTAATTAAACTCAAAAGTCAAAGGCAGAATTTTGAAAATGCCGGTAGAGAAGCAACTCACAAAGCACCAGCAGAGCCTGAGATGAACAGCCCTGCCATGATTCATAAGCACTAATGGAAGAGGACTAACATATTCAAATTGGTAAAGCAGTAAGTCTGCCAATTGGGAATGCTATCTACAGCAACATTATCATTTCACAGTGAAGAACAAATTAAGATAGTCTCAGATATACAAAATCTAAGAGAATTTTCCACTAACAAAACTACCTATAGTAAAGGCTTTAAAAAGTCTTTTAGGATAAAGCAAAGACGATGAATCATAACTTGCATCCACATGAAAATATAAAATATGTCAGCAATAATAGGAGACACATCCATGAACACTGCTTTGCTTTGCTTTTGTTTGTTT
>NW_004524811.1:2202435-2228543 GCF_000260255.1 Octodon degus
TTTTTGGTACCGGGAATCAAACTCAGGATTTCACTTTCACCAGGCACATCCATGAACCCTTAAAAGAAAACAGAAATAAGTAACAGTGACCTGTTACTAGGCAGTGCATCTTATTTTTATTTATTTATTGTGGTACTGGGGATTGAACTCAGGACCCTGTGCTTGCCAGGCAAGCACTTATTCTACTGAGCTATCTCCCCACCCCTAGGCAGTGCATCTTAGACATCTCTATTAAAGTACAAGGAACAGAAGAAAGAGCAGATATGTTAGACTCCCTCACGTTTAAAAACCTTTCTGCTTCAAAGGAGTCATTAACAAAATAAAGACTACCCTAGAATTTTTTTGTGTGCGTACTGAAAATTGAAGTCAGATCTTGCAACTTGCCAGGCAGGTGCTGTGCCACTGAGCTATAGCCTCGGTCCCTCCCCAAGGATGTTAAAAAGAAATCTGCACGTATGATAAGGAGCTTGTATCCAGAATATATTAAAAGAAAATCTTCATAAATTCAACAATTAAAAAGCAACCTAATTTTTAAATGAGCAAAATACTTGAGTGTACATTTCCCATTGTAAGATGTACAGTGGCTAACACCAGCATGAAATGCTGCTCAACATAGTTAGCCACTAGGAAAACGTGAGGCGAAGACACAGTGGGATAGTACAGTAACGGAGATGATTACAAAGAAGGGAAAGTGTAAGTGAGAATGTGGACAAGCCGGAATCCTATGCATTTCTGGTAGAGCTGACAGTTCTTCAAAATGTTACACACAGTTACCAGTGATCCTGACAGTTCACACCTAGGGATTTACCCAAGAGAATCAAAAATCATGTCAACACAAAAACTTACACATGAACATTCATAGCAGTATTATTCATTACAGTAATAAAGTGAAACTGACTCAGATGCTCTGTAATTAAAATATACATTTTAATACTGTGTATCTAAAGAGAATATTAACAGTAAAATATAATAAAATATTGATATATGCTCAAAATGTATGAAGTGTGAAAACATTTTTTAAGTCAAAAGAGCCGATCACAAAATGTGTTATATTGTCTGACTGCAACTCACTTGGATTATCTGAAATAGTCAAATTCATAGATACACAAGTGAAGAGAGGTCACCAGGGTTAAGGGCAAGAAGGGTGGTAATTTATTGCTAATGCATGTGGGTTTCTTTCTAACTCTTCTGGAATTAGTTGCTGTGAAGACTGGACAATTCCATGAGGGTACTAAAGCTATTTAATTGCACACTTTAACCAGATGAGCTTCAAAGAGCTCTAATTGTATCTTAACATAGCTGGTATTTTTATAGTTATTACCATAAATTGAAGAAAATCACACATCAACTTGATAAACATTCAAAAAGCATTAGATAAAATTTTGAGTACTTTTTAAAGATACTACAAACAGCAAATGATTTTGTTAATGTCACTGTAGTATCCAAAGAAACCCTTCAGCAAGTAGCACAATTAAAAGTGAAATGTTGAAAACTTTATCTCAAATGTAGAAGAAGAAGAAGGCATACAGATCAGAGAGGAGGAAACAAACTTATTTTTATATAATATGCTTGTATATTTAGAAAATGAAAATAAATTTAGACAAACTACAAAATGTATTAAGTGATCAAATGAAGTTCTTAGATGCAAAGAAACAGAGAAAGAAAAAAATTAAACATATAACTTATAGTAACATCACAACTTGGACAGGCTGACAAAAAATGTAAGTCAAGATATGCAAGATTTCTATGGCTAAGCCTGAAACACATTGTTGGGAAATTTAAAAGCATCTCATGTAAAATACTCATGTACGCCAGGCACAGTGGCATATGCCTGTAACTCTTCTCCTCCCACTACTCTGGGAGGCTGAGGGAGGAGAATTCGCAAGTTCAAGCCCACCCTGGGAAACTTACTGACTTAGTGAGACCATCTCAAAACAGAAACTAGAAATATTAAAAATGCCTGAGGCTCTAGTTCAGTGCAAAGGCCTTGGATTTAACTCCTAGTATTGCAAGTAATTATAACAATAATAATGATAATAATTTATAAAATAAAAGTAATTATCCATTTAAATATTACCATGATGTACCATTTTTATGATTAAAAGATTCTATGTTGTAATGAAATCTTTCCCAACTTGATTTATACACTTAATGCACCCCAAATTTAAATAAAAAATGCAAAATTAGCATCTCTGGAAATTACATGGTGATTTTATATATATACATATGCATATAGATGTTATACATTATATATATATATATATATATATCATTATGTGGTTAAATATATATATATATATATACATATTAAATCCAGTGGGCAAAATGATCCTTAAAAATAAGGAAGGCATATACTATTCAGTGTAAAGACTTCTTGTAAAGTTATCATAGCCCAACATAGTATTGGCTTACTTCTATCAAATAGAGCATCAAGGCTATTGCTTGTTTGATAACAACAGGGAAATCACTATACAGAGGAAAAGGATTGGCTTCTTACAATGAACTGCATGTCAATTGAAAATACACATACAAAAAATTAATCCCTACCTTTTACCACACACAAAACTTAACTCCAAAATTAAATTAATTAAAAAATGGAATGTGAAAACATTAGCAATCCTAAAAGAAACATAAGGGAAAATCTTCTATATTTGAAAGACAAACAAAGATTTCTTAACACACACAAATCACAAAAGAAAAACTTGCTGATGTGGACTCATCCAAACTAAGATCCTCCATTCCATAGCTACAAATAAGAGAACCATGGGCAACTTTAGCCAAGTTCTCCATTGGGAAGATCCTTACAACACAGGCATACAATGGATACTATACATGTTACCTTTCTGTCTGTCACTATAACAAAACATCTAAAATAAACAAGTTAAAGGAATGAAAGATTTTTCTTGTCTCATGGTTTCAGAGTCTCTGGTCTATGATAGATCAGGCTGGTCACTTTGGGTCTGTGGCAGGGCAGAAGAACATGGTGGGAGCAATGAATGGAAAAATACGCTCTTCTTACTGTAGCCAGAAGAGGGCGCAGCAGGGCCCCGGATGCTCTTCCAGGCCAAGCTTTCTGCTTCCTTCCTCTAGGCTCCACCTCCTAAAAGTTCCACCTCCTCTCCTGGCCTCCCTGCCCTTAGCACGGGCGCCTTTGCAGATTTAAAAGATTCAAGCTACACACAAGTATGCACAGGGCTTACAAAACTATCAATGAACAACAATAAGACCATGGCGAAATTGGCCAAATATTTGTAGAGAAAGAATATTGTCACAGAAAAGGATATTCAAACAGCCAAAGGATGATCAATTTTATCAAGAAAATAATTTAATGCCACAAAGAGAGATCACAGTATCTCTCTAGGACTGTTCAAATAAAAAAGACTGGCAATGACGAGGATCAGGAAAGACTTGTAACAAGTATAGCTTCTATATGGAAGGATTTGAAGCAAACATAACTTTTATATTAGCTGTTAGAAGCATAAATTGCCGCAACTACTTGAGAGAATATTTTCACTGAACAAATCAATAACCACATGCAGCAAAAGACATATATAAGCGTAGTCATAGCATCATAATTCATAATAGCTGAAAACTAGAAAGAGCTTAAATGTCTGTCAAAAGCAAAATAGAGAAATAAAATGTGGTATAATCTTATTAGGACACTACATAACAAAGATTGAATAACCACTAAAATGAAAACTTCACGCATTTCTCAAACATAATGCTTAGCAAATGCAGCAAGATACAAGCAGGTTGCAGAGTGTTTGATTCCATTTCTATGAAGTACAGAAGGAGAGCTACATGAGGTGGTAACAGTCAGGACAGAGACTTCTTACCGAGGGCAGATTAAGAGTAGAAGGCCCCAGAGGTCACTTCTGGGGTGTTGTTAATATCCTGTTTCTTGATCTGGGGTCTGGTCAGCTTGTTAAAACTTATTTTTACCTATCCCTTTATGAATAGTATACTCAAAGAAAAACTTCAAAAGAAAATGAAACACAGACACCTACGTTGCCGTCCATTTTCCTCCTGTGGTGAGAAACAAATTCTGCTGGTGTTGCTGCTTTCAGAATGGTTTTTAAACTGGGAGCATCTTAGGAAGCTGGGCCAGGAGGCATTCACCATGCCCAGAACAGATTCACAGCCTTCTTTGGCAGCCTCACAGAAAGATCTGCAGGGTTGGAGGCCATGCCTGTAAGAAAAGAAAAAGGTGCAAAATCAAAATTTTATAATATAATTCTCAAAATAACAAAATCAAGTTGCCCACCAGCCTGTGTTGTGCTCCATGCCTGTAATTCTAGCACTTGTAAGGCTGAAGCAGGAGGTTCTCCACAAGTTCAAAGCCAGATTGGGCATGATAGTGAGGTGAAGGCCAGCCTATACTATATAGCAAGACCTTATCTCAAAACAAAACAATAAAAATAAGGTTAACACCAGTGGCATAATGTTATCTTAACTTATAATTCCTATAGCAATTATTTTTACTTTTAGTCCTATGATAATGATTTCAGCCATCTTCTTACCTAGAGCAGTGATAGCAAGCCTTTTAGAGACAAGGGCCCAAACTGCAAGCCAAAATTCATGTATTTATTGCAAAGTGCCAACATTACAATTAATCCTGAACACTAAGGTTTTAATTTAGAAAAGACAATTCATACAGTAACATCTTTTGTCATAGAAGAAAAACAAATGGCGTGTGTGCACAGGTTCACCAGCACTGCCCTACAGTCCAGGAAATAAGATGCTCCATAAAATAGCATATAACTGTCTAGGAGCATTTATCTCAAGTGATTGTTTTAAAATATCTTATGCCAAAATATACTAGTCCATGAGAAAAGGGCTCTGTATGATATCAAAAGGAGAAAATTAACATAGAAATGAGGGCCCCAAAATGGCAAAGGCAGAAGTAGGTCAAAAAAAGTAGGTTACCCCTTTATTATTTTCCCTTTGAAATTCCAAGTATATCTGACAGAGAGAGAGAAAGTTGTTCCTTAATCTGTCCAGCCCTCCTCAAAAGAAACATACAGACAAGTGGCAACCAGGAAGACCTGTGCAGCTATTTTGCTTTTCGGATCTTCATTCTATCTTCTGCAAAGTGGAAAGATGAAAATAATTCTCCATTAATCGTAGCAGTCACAATGCCCCTGGAACTTATCTTTTTTCACCTAACATGGAATCAAACCATCAAACTTGAGTCCCCAAAGTGGCAAGGCCATGGAGCCAGGTGGCTCTTCTACCTCACAGCTATAGCAGCACCCTCCACGTTGCTGGGGATCTGCCAAAGGTATTTCAAATAATTTTAAGGAAACTGAGAAGGAAAATATATACATCAGTCAAATCAAAGCACACACTTCACTCATGAAGGTTCTACCACATATCACAGATCATACAATGCTACATACATGAGAAACTCTAAACACCTCATTCAAATCCTTTATTTGACAAGCACAAGGCCCTATGAGATTCCAGGGTGGCCTGCAGGCTGTGCAGTCTCAGGGCAGCTTCCCAGTGGCAGAAGCACAAGCAGAATCCAGGTATTTGCTCTTTTAGCCAGTGCTTTGTTTACTGCCCCCCATCACCATGCCCATAAAGGGCTGATACTTGTTGGGCTTTAGAAGCTCCCTGATCAAAAGAGCTTAATACAGGATCCCACCCAATTCTACAGATTATAGTAACAGAATGGGATATGCCAGACAGTGGGATAAAACAGAAGAATCTTGGGAGAAGGGAGATGTCATTAGAAACAAAAATGTGAAAAAGGAGTACTTCACAATCTAGTAAAAAATGTTTTGGATTATCATTTTAGGATATGACATGGAAACAATATTTTAATCCCCAATATTCACATAGTTATCTATATAAATTAACATTTCACTATATTTGACAATGAAAATGTAGAAAGAGAAGTTTTCCATTTGAAAAAATTACCTTTAGTAGAAAAATATGAATTGATCCAGGCAAGAATCTTGGTATTGGCAATTAGGGAAATAGACTAGGTAGAGAATTAAGAAAGCATCACTCAGTAGAGATATCTCAGTGGACTAAGTACCTGCTGAGGCAAGTACAGGGACTGGGGTTTGATCCCTGGCACCACATGTAGCACCAGCCCCACCCCCGGGCACCCTGAGCTGGCCACCAAAGGCTGAAAACAGGAGAATCACTATGAGTCTAGACTGCAAATATATAAAAAAGAAAGCACCACTCATACAACATTGTTTAAAAAATGTTTACTTACCTAAATCTGCTTTTGGAGAAGTCAGACTATATTTTCTTGAGTAAAACCAGGATGCAGCGTGAAGCAGTGTGGAGAGCATGGATTGAAGTCAACCACTTACGCTTTGCTAGACACTGTGCTAAGTGCTTTGCATGCACTAATTCATTTATATTTCTCAACAGCCCTTTGTGAGAAGCACGATTGCTGTTATACCTTGTACACAAATAAGAGAACTGAAGCACAGGAAAGAGGAGGAGTTTGTCCAAGTTCACTGAGGAAATGAGTAGCAGAGCCAGGATGAGAACCCAGGCAGATTGACCCAAGGACCCAGCCAAGGAACTGCTGTCCTATGGTAAATCTTACTTCATGGATGTGTCTCAAATGACAGACGCTTTCCCATTGCATAACTGTATGCATCAGGGTTGAGCCTACACTTCATTCTGGAAAAAAAAAAATGCTTATAGTGAATCTATTGCTTACCAAAGGAGCTAGGGAAAATAAGGCTGTCTCACTCCTAGAAAAGAAAGTAGAATAGTCTTTGCTTCTTCTGTAGGTATGAGACAGCCCACAGAAAAACACTCCAGGGCTTGTCTTTGGCATAGTTCCTCTACATTTTTGCCGGTATCCTAATACCATCCAGGCAGTCCCAAGCACCCCACCCGGATGACCACCTGCACCACAGCACACAAACCATGTTCTTCTTTTCCTACAGTCAATCAAAACTGTGCTCCGAATTGCAGCTGATCTCAGTGAAGCTTTTAAATAAGAGAGAGATTGGCGCAAAAATACAGAGTAATACATGATAAATGGACACTGATTCTTTGGGGAGATTATTTTTTCCTTATTAAAAGAAGACTCCTCACTAAGGTAGAGGAATCCCTGGGGAAATTTCAGGTACCATTTGAAATTGAAAAACTGTAGCCTTTTTCTGAAGCCTGGGGAGATGGTTATCAAACTGACCACCACTTTGAGAGCCAGACTCTCACAAATGATTTCTGGACATATCCTCACTCCTAAAGCTATTAACAAAAAGTTCATTCCATATCTTTTTTCAGAATCTCCCATGGTAACAATGAACTTTTAGCATGGGCACAGCAGATTATGTTCATGTTCTGAAGTTAAATCATCAGTTACCCTTACCATGGTCATTTCTCTAAATCTACCACCCTCCTGCCTTCCCACAGTCACTCCTCCTCCTGACCTGCACCAATAGTTCACCTGTGCCAAGACTCAGTTTCCCTCTGTGAAAAGTGAGAGTGTTGCAGTTTGCAACACTCACCATGGTCCTTTTACCACAGACATTCCATAAATCAAAATTAATTCTTTAACAATGTTTCTCAGAGGAACACTGATAATCCCACTAGCTTTAATAAATTTCAAAAGGTAACAGGCATTTTTCTCAAGCTTTGTTCTGAGAATACATAGACACTAAAATACCATTAGGTCCTCCATTCTAAAAACAGGGCTTAACAAAAATGTCTAGTGTTCCAAAATAGCTCTCTTAAGAGGTATAACTAACCAAGATTCACAAGCTTTAAATTGCTGGCCCAGAACATGTGAAACAGTGACAGAATATTAACCACTAAAAGCCCTTTCAAACAGTGAGAAAAATGAGAGGCATTTATTCTTGCTTTGCATGAAATCCAGCTGCCTACGAAGGGCTGAAGTATCCTGCTGTTTGTCCCATGGAGCAGCACAGTGAAGCGAGCCACACTATTTTGGAATGCAAGTGTCCACATCCGAGCAACAGGCAAACTGACAACTGAAGATGCTACTCAGCCTGCAGGAGGATCCACTTCAATTATCAGAATTGCTATTTTAGAAACGGTGATTGTTTTAAATTGATGTGTGAATTCCATTTGGGGTTTTGAACAAAAGTCCTTGATGCATTTTAACTGAAGTTAAGGTAGCAAACTCTTATGCATCCTAAGTAATTATTTATTGAAACTTTTGATAAATATATAAATAATGCTACGATATAGTGAGAGTGTGGTTTCACTGCCAAGAATGTTCTAAAATAATCTACCAAAAATGTATGCATTTTACCTATAAAATTTTTAGAGAACTTATCTACCAAAAATTTTGTTATGATATACCTATAAACATATAGATTTTTATCTCCAAGAAGTTCTAAAACAGGACGTAAAATTATTGAATAAGCTACAGCCACAAAGTAAATTTGTATGGTCAATGAATTTTTGAGTTTTATAAACCATACCTTTCCTAACTTTTAATTTGGATTACTATTTTACATAAGAGAGAAGTTATAGAAATAGTGCAGAATGTTTCCTGTATCCTTAATTCAGACTCTTCCAATGTAATTGTTTTATAATTGTTATTATTATAATATGTAATTATCTTATTACTGTTATAATTATTAGAACCAGGAAAATACCATTGGTGCATACCTTTAAGGTAAGGGCTTATTCAAATATTTCCAGGATTTCCATTCAGAATCCCACCATTCCATTTAGTTGTCACTTTTTTTATTTTCATACATAAACTATCCTGTAAGAGAGCTCAGGATTTAAAACTCTTGCCCTGTAGAGGAGTGGGGACTTTGCAGTAGGCACACTTTTAAGATAAGCATCTGCCTTTTGGAACTTGTGCCCCGGTAAGCCCCTGCTCCTGAGTGTGTGCCGGCCTAGTGACTTGCTTCCAATCACTGAAGACAGTGGGTGTCTTTTTCCTTATTAAGCTAAGTAAGCTTGTGACTTCTCACTTGCTAGCAGACCTTCTCCCTTCATGGCTTTCACAGAAAAATTGTCATGTTAAGCAGACCATGTGGCCAGGCTCTAACCATCCCTCAGCTCAATAGTCCAACAACCCCTGAGAAACTGCAATTCTTCAAACAATCCATGATCTGAGAAATGGATTCTTCCCTAGACAGCCTTCAGATAAGACCCCAGCCCTGGTCAACCTATGACTTGCACCACTATGACCAAATCTGTAGCACAGAGCAACCACTCCCAGGTTCTTGTGACAGACAGATATGTGTTGTTGTAAGCTGCTAAAAGTGCAGTAATGTACCATCCATCAAGAGGTAATAAATACCCTTTCTTTGACACACTAGTTTGTTGGGTATGCCACCAAATTAGATATTCTATTTATCAGTGAGATTCACTTAATCTTTCTGGAAAATTATTTCTAACTGAGTATTTGTTAGGCTGAACTATTCAGTGAACAATGCTTGCAAATCAGTTATAGGCAGTTCCAAGATCTGTGGCCCTTACTCAGCCATGAAAAGAATGTTAATGCTGTAAGAGTCTTGCAGAATGATTTGCTTCCACTTATTCCTTTATATTGTGAAAAAGAATCTAAGCTGAAACTTAAGAGGTACATCACAGTCAAATACTGAGCCTCTATTGCAGCATTCCAAAATGTCTCTATCCCAGTCTTCCAAAATGTCTCAAATGGATGGCCTCGTCTCTTGCACAGGAAAAACAGATAACACAGAAGTGTGAATCTAAAAGTGACACAGAAGCATGAATTTATTACCACCATTGGAAAAACAAACCAGCCAAAACAGTTGATGGTTTGTTCATGGGCCAAGAACATCAGCTTTGCATGTCAGCACAGTCTGGTGACCCAAGGAGCACTTGTAAGAGGCTAGGTTTAGAGGAGGTAAGAGAGGTAATAAAGGGGTCCTTTGCTTCCCATTTCCACATGGGAATGGAAGACTGAGAGAGTAGATGATTGTATTTATCATTGTCTCCATCAGAAGATAAATAATGTAGAGTATTTATGCGTCACATGAGGTCTGAGTCAATAGGAATGCTATGACTATCTTTTGCTTGTCTGTGTGTATAATAGTCACTGCTCTGTCAGGGAAGAGATGGCCCACCAATGTTGGACAATTATATGGTCTTTAAGGAAAGAGTCATTTACAAAGGCAGGTTTAGTAAAATCAACAAGGGGTCATATCATAAGCTGGAGCAGGGAGCTGTTAGTGTTTTAGTTTTAAGACAAAAGAGGAAACAGCAGTTTCCCTTGGAACATGGAGAGCATCATACAGAAAAACAGACTAATAGGAACAGGTTTTCTGTTTGTTTGGTTGGTTTTATTTGTTTCAGGGATCTGGTTTATCAGAGCACTATTTGGATGAAAGCATTGTCCATAGATGGAAATCTTCACTCACAGAAAATTACCATCATGTACTTTGAACCAGAGTAATAACTTCACTTACCTCACTATTAAGTCAACCAGTGCTCCTCCTTTGATATCCATGATGTCCTTGATAATACCACCTGCTCCAGTCCCTTTGCCAAGAAACTTTTATCTTGTACTCAACTTCACTAGTCATATGCAATTAATCACTAAACACTGCCAGTTTACTTCCTAAAAATAGTTTAAAGCTATCTACCCTTATTTTATGCTATAGTAAATTTTTTTCTGTCTTTTTTTCTTTCTTCTTTCTTTGATAATAGGGATTAAACCCAGAGGTTTTGCACAGCACTAAATTTGTAGCTGTATCCATTGTCTGCACAGTTGGCAAGTAAACATCAAATAAAAAAACCAGATGCAGAAGACGACATGATGACTGCTCAGAATAAAACTGTCAGCAGCAAAATTGGGAAAAGAACATCACTTCCCATTTTAATGGGTTGCATGAGAATTCACAGTGTCTCTGACCATGAGACCAGCCCGCTCCTTCAGGTCAAAAAAATTCTATACCAACTATTAAATCTTTAAATTATTCCCTTGTAAGAGAAAAATGTCAGTAAATTGATGTGGATGTGGCAGCCTGTGGACTAAGCATTTTGTTTATATGCCAAGTGTAGGGCATCGCTCTTAAAGTAGAGAAACTCAATGTAATACCAGCAGATAAATACAAATTGAGTTAAGAGAGCCATGGATAATGGAAAACTACACAAAATTCACAAAAGAAAATATGAAATTTGATACACTTTTAACAAACATGATGCTGATTCTCATTAATATTTGGCACACTTACCAGGACACATAGGATAGGAAATTAACAAATGACAGAAGAATCTTGCAATAGTTAAATTATTTTTTCAGCTATTTTGATTTTGCACAGCATGAAATTATGCCATAAATATGGATACTCAAATGAAGTGAATCATAAATATTGTTTCTAAATTCTAATCACATCCACATAACAACAATGAATTATTGAAAAGAAAAATTAACAAACTACTAAACATGACAAGGCATTTTCATAAAGATTTGATCTGGAGGCAGGTGCAAACAGCACAGCTACAGGGACTTGGCGAGTCCAGCCTGCACCCAGTATCCATGAGGAAACTTTGCCATTATTAGGCACAGGCAGGGACTAGGTCAATTGCTGATGTGTTGTGCTGGCCCCTCCCATGGGGTGCCCTGAGACAGCGTTTGAGACTGGGCATAGTGGCTCATGCCTGTAATCCCAGTGCTTGGGAGGCTAAAAATAGGAGAATCACTATGAATCCAATCTACCTAGTGAGATGCTGTAGAACCTGTAGACCATGTCCTGAATACTGAAAAAAAAGAAAACCTTAAAAAAAAAGAAGGAACTAGGAAAATAACAATTAATTGAATTAAGACAGTTAAACAACTACAAGATGATGCAGCAAAAAACAATATAAGAGAGCTAGGTGTCAAAGAATCTGGCATACAGTGAAGTGAATCATATAGAACTCCAATTAGCCATAATTAAAATAAATCTACATCTAGATACATAATAATCAAGATTCAGAAATTCAGCAAAATAACAAAGTATTAAAAGCTGTTAGAAAAAAAAAACACTGATCACCTATAATGGAAAGCCATCAGAATCATGACAGAATTCTCAACACAAATCATCAAATCAAGAAGAGGTTGGAGTGAAGTATTTCAGGTCTGAAAGAAAACAACTTCCAACCAAAATTGATGAACCCTGCAAAACTATCTATAAAATTTAATAGAGAAATAAGATACTCCCATGACAAAGAACAACTGAAGAAATTAATGAGCACAAAACCAACCCAAGA
Source organism: Octodon degus (assembly GCF_000260255.1). NCBI lineage: Eukaryota > Metazoa > Chordata > Mammalia > Rodentia > Octodontidae > Octodon > Octodon degus. Next base: position 2,214,619 of record NW_004524811.1, read on the forward strand.
AGAACCCTGACAGATATTTTAGAAAGAGACCACAATTTCAGGAAAAACAATCGAAAGGAACCTCAAAGCAGAGCAAGTAATTAAATGGAGGGAAAACTGGGAACCTACAGCAAGAAACTAACAGAACAAAAATGAACCATACATATCAGTTCTAACCATCAATGTAAATGGCTTCAATTCACCAATCAAAAGAAGAAGGCTGGCTGAGGGACTCAAGAAACAAAATCCAACAATATGCTATCTACAAGAAACATATTGAACTCAAAGAGAAATTCATAGACTGAAAATTAAAGGAGGGAAAACTTTACTCCATTGGACAGGAACCCAGAAAAAAGCGGTGGTAGCTATGCTGTTTGCCAACAATGTCAACTTCAAATCAAGAATAACTAAAAGAGATAAATAATATCACTATGTATTGTTAGGGGAAAACTGCAAGAAGAATAGATAGTAATCATAAATATATATGCATCAAATATAAGAGCACTCCACTACATAAGACAAATTTTAACAGACAATAAAAGATCAAATGAGCAAAACACAATTGTAACAGAGGACTTTAACACACCATTGTCACAAAGAGATAGATCAATTATGCAAAAACAAAAAACAAAGAAATAACAGAACTAAACCAAATTTGTGAAGAAATGGACTTAGTAGACCTGTACAGAGTGTTCCATCCAATAATGTCAGAATGCACATTCTTCTCAACTGCATATGGGACATTTTACAAAATATACCATATACAAGCACATAGAGCATGCTTAAGTAAATGCAAAAGAATTGAAATAACCCCATGCATATTATCTGACCAAAATGCAATGAAATTGAAAAATTATTATTATTAGTTTATTATTATTATTATTTGTATTTAGTACAGGGTCTACAGGGTCTCACTACATGGATTCAACTTGTAGTGATCTTCCTGCTTTCAGCCTCCTAGGTGCCGGGATTACAGGTGTGCACCACCACACTCAGTCTGAAATTGAAAATTCTTGATAAAAGAAACAGCAAAAACTCCATAAACACATGTAAATTAAGTAACACCCTCCTGAACAATCAATGGATGACAGAGGAAATTAAACAATATTTACAAATAAATGAAAATGAAGATACAACTTGCTGGAACTTATGGGATGCAATGAAAGCTGTCTTTAGAAGGAAATTTATAGCGGCAAATTCTCTCATTAGGAAAACAGAACAAATCCAAATAAACAATTTCATGTTATACCTCAAGCTCCTAAAAAAAGAAAAGCAAGCCAAGCTCAAAGCTCAAAGAAGGTAGGAAATTATAAAGATGAGAGAAAAAATTAATTCAATAGAGACAAAGAAAACAATACAATCAATTAATGAATCCAAGAGTTGGCTCTTTAAAGAATAGATAGAATTGATAAACCACTAGCCAACCTTATCCAAAAAGAAAGAAAAAATTCAAATTCATGCAATAAAGTATAAAAAAGTGAAAACATTATAGACCCTATAGAAATTTAGATGATTATTGATATCTACATTTATACTCTTTACTCTCTCAGGAAGGAAAACACAGAAAAATGGACAAATTCCTAGATACATATGAATTACCAAATGTGAATCAGGAAGATATAAAAATTCAGAATAACTATCTGTGAATGAAACTGAAAATGTAATCAAAAACCTACAAACAAAAGCCCAAGTCCTGATGGATTCACAAATGAATTCTACAAGAAAGTTAGGGAGGACCTAATACCAACTCTTCTCAAACTCTTGAATGAAATTGAAAAAGAAGCAATTTTCCCAAACTCATTCAGGAAAGCAAGCACTATTCTGATACCAAAACCAGAGAAAGACCCAAACAAAAAAGAGACATACAGATCAATCTCCCTAGTGAACATAGATGCAAAAATCTTCAATAAAATACTAGCAAACAGAATGCAGAAAATCATCAAGAAGATTATACATCATAACCAACTGGGATTCCTCACAGTAATGCAAGGATGGTTCAATATATACAAATCCATAAATGTAATACACCACATCAACAGAGTCAAAGACAAAAATTCTGTGATCATCTCAATAGATGCAGAAAAGCCTTTGACAAAGTCCAACACTTATTCATGATAAAAACACTACTGAAAAGCAGAATAGATGGTCTTTATCTCAACCTGATAGAAGTGATGACAAACCAACAGCCAATGTCAAATTAAATGGTCAAAACTGAAAGCCTTCACTTTAAAATAAGACAAGAATGTTCCCTGTCACCACTCCTATTTATTATAATTATGGAAACATTAGCCAGAGGAATTAGACAAGAGAGAGAAATAAAAGGAATATAACATGATACTCTAAATAGAAAACTTCACCTCAAAAACTCCATCAAGAGAGTTGTATATTTAATAACTAAATTAAGTAGCATAACAGGATGCAAAGTTAACACTAAAAAAAAAAATAGCATTTCTGTACGCAAACAACAAATACACTGACAGAGGAATTAGGCAAACTACAACTTTCCCAATAACATCCAAAAAAATAAAAATACTTAAGAATCAATCTCACAAAAGAAAAGATATACACAGTGAAAATTATAGTACTCTGAGAAAAGAGATTGAAGAGGGTATCAGAAAAGAGAAAGATAATCCTTGCTCACAGGAAGAATCAACATTGTAAAAATGGCCATCTACCCAATATTGTCATACAGATTCAATACAATCCCAATTAAAATACTCTTAGTATACCTCATATATCTAGAGAAAACATTCCTAAAATTCATTTGGAACCAGAAGAGACCTAGAATAGTGAAAGAAATACTAGGCAACAAAGGCAAGGCAGGAGGCATCATAATCCCTAACTTGAAATTATAATACACAATTACTGTGATAAAATCAGCATGGTACTGGCAAAAAACAGACCTCAGGATCAATGAAACAGATTAGAAGATGCAGACACAATGCCAAACACGCTCAGCCATCTCCTTATCTTTGGCAAAGGGGCCAAACATGTTTATTGGAAGAAAGATAGCCTCTTTAATAAATGGTACTGGAAAAACTGAAAATCTGGCTTTTCAGATACCGAAGGCTAAAATTAGACCCATGGCTATTACCATGCTCTAAGCTGCAGTCAAAACAGATCAAAGATTTAAATATTAAAAAAAGAAACACTAAATCTTTGAAAATGTAGGTACAAATCTTATAGACGTAGGGATAGGTAGAGAGTCCATGAACAAAATCAAACTACATGAGAAATACTTTAAAGAATCAGAACCAGCATTTCATCTTATTGAAAAGTTTGCACATATCAAAAGAAATCACCAACAGAATAAAAAGAAACCCATAAAAAGGGGGAAAAATTAGCTGACTGTTCCTCAGACAAAGGCCTTCTATCTAGAACATATAAATAATTTTAAAAAATCAGGCCCCCCAAATTCAAAGACCCAATCCCAAAATGGGCAACTGAGATGACTATACACTTCTCAGGGGAAAAAATACAGATGGCAAATAAATATATGAAAAAGTGTTCAACATCATTGGTCATTTGAGAAATGCAAATTAAAACAACACTGAATTCCATCTCACCCTAGAAAGAATGGCTATCATCAAGAAGTCAACAATAACAAATGATGGAGGGGCTGTGGGTAAAAGGAACATTTCTCCTTGCTTAGTGAGAGTGGAGACTAGTACAACCACGATAGAAATCAGTGTGGAGATTTCTTGAAAATCTAGGATGGGAAGTCCTATTCATCCCAGCTATTCCCCTCCTAGGTATTTTTCCAGAAGACCTGAAAACATCACACTACAGCAATATATGTGCCCCCATGTTTATATCAGCACAATTTGTCACATCTAAACCTTGAAAACAACCCAAATGCCGTGAACTAAAGAATGGATAAAAAAAGATGTGATATTTGTACATAATGGAATATTACTGAGGTATAAAAAAGATAATTTCAAAGTTTTTAAAGGTAAATGTATGCAACTAAAGACCATACTCATAAGACCCACATGTGCAAACATCATATTGTCTCACTATTATAAAAACCTGCAAAAGTAAATAAAATTTGAAATTGCAATAGACAATGTGAAAGGGAAAGAGTCTGTTCAAAAGGAAAGAAAAATTAGTATGAGGAAAAGGACGGCAGGGGGAAGATGTATATTGAAGTATGTATGCAGGATGACTTGGATAATTTTACTGCCAATTTGTGCTGGTATACAGAGGGGAGTAGTGATGATTAATTTTTTCTTGTCCTTTTTAATTTCTCATAATATTTTTCTTTTTTCTCCCTAATTTTGCACTTTTGTATCTGGTAATCTGAACAACCAATTTGAAGACAACATTATGCAATACAACTACTATTGTATTGCAATACAATCCTGTTGTTTTGTTCGGTGAAGTCCTATATTGTTTCTAATTTCTTTTACTACTATGTATTCTTTTTAGATAATAAAAATGAGATTTATTCTCCCACAGCCTGACTCTCTAGCTTTAAATCTTTCCAAAGTGAAAGCAGACTGAATTGTTTCACTACATATTTGCTATGCTTTGTCTCCTTTTGATTCATAAATAAAACCTCATCTATTATTTGATATTTTGTGCAATTTGCCAAAACTTAGACAAGATCAGCAGAGTTCCATGACATTACAGAAAGGAACTGTGGTATGAACAACCTGAACTAGCCACGCGACAACAGCATGGTGTGGCTAAACCCACCACTGCTTCCAAGCTGGCAGGTACACTCAGAGAAGTAACTGGTAATGACATTCAGAGTATTTAGTTGGCAATAGCAACAAAGCTCATTTATTTTCTTTGATTACTGACCTATATATATTTAGGTTACATAATTTTTATTGTATAAAACTTTCATTTATTCTCAAAGGTGACACAATAAAGATTTTTGTACATAGTTAAAATCCTCAATAAAATAAATTGGCAAATGTGACTAATCTTTATTTAGAGAAAAAAAATGTAATAATGCTGACTTTATATAACTAATAAGTGATGATCAAGCAAGTGTTTTAAATCAAATTTTCCAGTTGGTCTTTAAGATGATTTCAGGCTTGCATTTACATAGTAGGTTGTCAAAGACTTTGTTATAAAATAATGTAATTAAGAACCCAGTAAGTTTTCTGACATAATGCCATAATAGATGTGTTGGTTTTTTACTAAAACATTGCTAGGAAAGTGTCACTCAAAATGATACAGCAAGATGAAATGTGCAATAGTAGAAATTATGAGTATGAATTAGATGGTAGAAAAGAAGGTATATGTTTTTTATGTCAAATACATTTTTCCTCAAAAAATATACCAATAAAATCTTGAGTGCCAATTTTGATCGTTTACTTGGTAGCCACTCATGTTTGCCTAATAATATGATGAGACCAAAGTATAATAACTCAAATATCTGTACATTTGAAGGAACAGAAAAAAATGTTAATCCAGTTTATTGAAATGTTATTCACATATTAAATGCTCTAACTAATGTAAACAACTTTAGGAATTTGGAAACTAGCACTGACCAGTGAAACTATTGCCCTTACCAATGCCATAAATGAATTATCATTTCCTGAAGTTTACTCCTACTTCCTTTGTTAGAATTGGTGTGTATATATATTTGTGTGTGTATGCAGGTGTAAGAACATATAACACAATGTAAGAAAATCTTATTGCAACTTTAAATAATGGAAACTGGGATACAGAACCATTTCACCAGGGAATTTCTGTTACTCATAAAAATGTGTAAAACACTTATAAGAAATGAACTAATTGTGCCTTCCAAGAGAAATCTTAAATATTTTTTGTTGAACATTATTTTTCTTCCACACTAGTGGTGGTTGAAGCAAAATATGTTTTATTGCTATTATACAGTTTTTAATACTACACTTAATATTTAAGCAAAGGAAACTCTTAAAAGATGAATGCAAGGTTAGTGGAAGACAACATAGAGAATTCCTATCTTGATTTATTGTCAAGACCTTAAAAATAAAACTCACTGAATTAAGTGTGAATGGCAGGATGACAGAGGGACAGAACTAAACATCTGGAACTAGATATTCTATTTCCTACCACGAGCAAAGACCAAGCCACCCAAAATGCACGGGGTGCAAGCAGATAATTCATCATATCCTCATGACACACTTTAGTTACATGACAAAGAAAGAGGATTTGGGGGGCAGGGTCCCAGTGTGCAAAGCAGGAGTCTCACAATTAACTCAGCTCATCGATTCTGCAGACAGATGGGCAAGCACAGAAGTTATGGGATGTAGTCTGGCAGGTATTAAAATGACTCCTCACAAAATCTCCAAGTGGATTCCCTCACTATTATTTCCAAAGCAACATATAAGTGGCTCAGATTTTATTCATCTTATTTCATGAATTCCTAGACTTCCTTAGCCATCAGTGCCGGGGGCTTCTTACCAACCTTAATCCAATAGGAAGCCAGTCTACCTTAATATGCTGGACTCGCCACCCAACATCTCCACTGAAGTATTATTGTTCCACTTCAGTTTCCTCAGTAGTCACAAATAATGCCATTTCCTGAGACAATAATTCTATGTTTATACAATTTTTTAATCCATAAAATTCTTTCTTCAGTTAAATTGGAATGTACTGCTCTTTGATGGTCAGTCAGGAGTTCTCTCTTTGATCTACAGTAGAGTATATTAAATTGTGGTTCCTCTTCTACGCCTTGGCTCAGGCACATCTGATGACAGCCATAGTGCTTCTCAGGACTTCGCACTTACTTCAATGAACTACTCGTCATGTGGCTAGAGTCTCAACCATCAACATGGTCATTATCCTCTAGGTATGTTATCATGACTTTTTCTGGCCTTTATATAGACCTAAACCTAAGATTTTTAGCTCTAAAGTTGACTCTTTAACCGAGTGATATCGGCCAGTACTCAAATGAAAGCACAAAGCCACTAAGACAATCCCTAGGTATAATATAACATTTTCTCAACTATTGGATTCAGAATTTTAATAATGATGGAGAAATGCAAGTTACTCCTAACTGGTTCTTCTGCCAATTGAAGATCTTTTAGAAAGAAACTAAATCATGTCTAGGAATATCATCCAGGTCACATTAAAATTGCAATGTTAATACATACATAAGGTTTGCTTTATGCACAAATTTTTAATTAATTTATTTATTTATTTGTACAGGGTCTCACTACACTGCTCAGACTCATGGTGATGCTCCTGTCTCAGCCTCCCCAGTGCTGGGATTACAGGCATGCACCACGATACCCTGTTTTGGTGGCTGGCTCTGCAAGAGGCCAGCACAGCATGCAGTACCCAGGATTTAACCCAGGTCCTTGTACTGGCCAAGCAGACCACTGGGATATCTCCTCAGCCTTATGTACAAATTTTAAGAAACATAAAATGTACAAAAATTATGACTATCATCAGCACATTTTGAACTCTCATTGACCAACATTTAGAAGGTCTCCCTTGTTGAAAAGTTTAATTACTTATTTGCATAAGTGTGTTATGTACCTATTATGTTTTGGGGCATGATTGAACTCTTGGTATACAACAATGGACATAGTAAGTTCTCTGCTATTGTGGAATTTGAAACTAAGAAAGTACACACATAAGCAAAAAGGGTAATGCCATCTGCCTCTAAACTTTCAAGTGTATTCTCTAAAATTGCTGGATTAAATTATTTAATCTCCAGTGAACACACATAATGAACAATTTTGGAAAAATATAGTGTTTTTAAAGATGCTCATTTGAGGAAACGTGTTTGACCTCCAGCACAAACACAAACATATTGATATTAAATAAACCATGGAAAACGGTTATAGAGTTCTTAGGTTTGAGATACAATCTTTAATCTCTACTCGTCTGACTAGCTAGTAAATTTTTATTTCACTATCCTACATACTAAGCATTTCTGCTAAGAACCTCCCAGCAAATCAATACTATTCAGGTAAAAAAAAAGTCCCTAGTCAACATTCAAGTTCCTAATTCTAATCCAGTACTGCATGCATACAAAAGGTAAGACTGGCATGATTAAAACTCAGTAGGGTCTCCTAAGTGTCTTCGAGAAGCAAAGTCAAAGTTGGGCTTTTCAGACCAAATACGCTCTCAGTTCTGATCTGAGCATGAGGCCATCATCTGAGCGATGTGAGAACAGTAGTAGCTTCATATCAAGAGCATGTGGCTCCAGTACCATTTCCTAGTCCAAGCACAGGAGCACCATGTGTACTAAGTGCATCGGAAAGATACCCACGCACTTCTTGTCTTTGACAAAGCGATTATGAATTTCTTACTAGTTACTTGCTGACATTTTTAAGCAATTCCTTTCTAACCTATATATTTTAGGACTATCCAAATAGTTTGTCAATTAAGTTTTCATATTTAAGAATTATAGTATGTGATATACATATTTATTAGAAGGAAACACAGTCCAAAGGAAAAACCAAGATAGTCCATTGTTAAAACATATGAGGTAGTTAATGGGTATCTGAGGTCTCAATGGCATCAGGTTAAAAACTAAACTATTTGTTCATCTCACTATAATATTTTTAAAGTTACATTTTAAATGTTATTATTTTCTCCAGAAGCAAACACAAGAGATTTTCCATTAGTTGAATAGTAGAAGGAACTAACTAGTATAATAGATGATCCAAAGTAATATAGACCTCATAAGTACATTCTATAATACATTTTTCTTTTCTGAATTTATTTTGCTTGCTAGATTAGGTTTCAGGTCCCAGGCACACACCAAATGTCAGCAGGAAGCACATGTCTGAATGTACAATTATAAACCTGAATATAATAATAAATTTAATAATAAAATAGGTAAGTCCCTAAAGGACACTTGAAAACTGACCATGAATTATTGCTCATTATAAAACAAAAAGAAAATCTCTCCTCTTAGCATATTTGTCAGGCCAAACCAAGTCAAAAGAAAAACAAATTTACATACAAGAGCTCTGAAAATTGTAAGCAACTTAAATTTTATAAAGTTGTAATTGATAATGAAGCACAGATTGAATTATAATAAGGACGACAATCAAAATGAATTTAAAGACTTCTGGAAACTGAATGCACTCTCTTATTGTTCTATTCATGTGCACACATGAGTCTACAGAGAAATCAAGACAAAGCATAGTAAGAAAAATTGTTTAGAAAAAAAGAAATAGAAGTAGAATCCAGTGGCAGAAGCCTTTAGTACTCTACATAATTTTCTTTTAATCCACATAGCAGTTAACATTTTTTGCAACCTTAATAAATATGAAAAAATCTTTTTGCTATTTTATTAATATTGTTGTCCTTTTATATTTACCATTTTGTACCTTTGTTGATGTTTACTTTCTTCTTAGAGACAGTGTTTCAAGCCTTCTATGTCATTCAATCCTTACATTAATTTTGCAAAGTATAACTAGTATTTCTATTGTACAGATGAGGAAACCATGACATGTGGTTCTGTAACCACTGTACTGTGTTGCAAGGTAGCCACCCCCAATGGGATATGTCTACTTCCTAATCCCTGGAACCTGTAAATATGACCTTATTGGGCAGGTATGTTTTATGCATGCAGTTAAGGATTCTGAGATGCAGATAAGCTCCTGAGTTGTCTACATAGGCCCTAAATCCAATGACAATGATCCTTACAAAAGACCAAAGAGGAGAAAAATAGGAGAACATCTGAATAAAGAGACAGACATTGAAATGACGCCACCACAAACTGAGGAACTGAAACCACCAGAAGACAGCCAAGAAGCAACACGAATTCTCCCAGGAGCTCTAGCAGAGCACAAAGCCTGGCATGCTTTGAACTTCCCGCTTCTAGCACCATAAGACAACAATCCCTGTTATATAAGACACCCAGCTTGCAGCCATTTGTTATGGCTGCCTTAGCAAACGAATGAAACTGCTATACTGCATTAAAAGGGTAATTTTAGGACCATCTGTAGTTGAACTTCTAACCAGACCTAAGTGGGCTTCTATCTCTACCATGAAAGAATTCTCTGCAATGGATTTCTTACTGGGCACATTTCTCCAGATGCTCTGCTTGCTGATAGTTCTTTATTCACTTCTAAGATTCAGAGCCAATGGCCTTATTCTACCTTGAAGCAATGACAACCCAGTCTTTGTGCTACTGAAATAATAAATGCCTTTTCCTTATTCCCAGCCTATTTAACACACTAATTAAATTAGTTCAAATAATATGGAACCTATTTGCAAATGAGAATAAAAATTCATTGTAATATTACTACTCAGAAAATTGCCTAACATTTTAGTCCAGAAAATAATTGACATTATATTGGAATAAACATTTAATATGTGCTTATAATAAAATAATGAATATGCATTATATATGTACATATATAGTGGTTCAAATATCCCATGACATTCTTTTGATTTATTTATTCTTATGGAACATTACTTCTAATCCTATTGGATATTGTGTTGGATAATCTGTTTGTCCTTCCACACCTACTCTTCAGCCTCCTCAGCCTGCACTGCCTTCTGCTTTGGATGGGGAAAACCATCCAGAATCTCACTCAGACCTGATTTAGATAGTTAAGATTTAGGAGTTTAGAGCCACTGAAATTCTTAATTTACAAAAATTGTAAGACTTTCTTATGTTCTGGTTGTGAGTGATTTCACTTGGTGGGATACACTGGCAGACAGGACGGCAGGAGAAAAATGAGAGCAAAACTTTGTTCTCTGCCCTCCAGTGGCTGTATGCTGTGCTCAGGGCCATGGGTCATGGCTCACTAGAGTCCCTTCACCCATGCCTACAAGTCTCCAGTGTAGCTGGCCCAGTTTGCCCTTCAAGCTTTGGATGGTTAAACTGCATCTCCTTATACTAAGACTCTGCTGCTTCCCATCAATTGTTTTCTTTACCTGCTTACACCTCAGAAATAGTCTTTTCTGTAAACTCTTCCAACTACTCCTTTGAGTGTTGTATCTCTTCTGCTAGACTTCCATTGGACCAGCCATTGAATATCATTCAGAGACCATCAACCTAATATACTGAATAATTTATTCATATGAGTATTCTATATTCTCTGAATACTTCTAGTTTTAAAGAGTTACAGTAGGTTATGAATGATATGAGTCTTTTTATCATTCAATACCCAAAAAAACAAAAGGTGGTAGCATGTTGATTATGCTCCTTGTAGACATTTTTCCCCAGAATCCAAATAGGTTCCTAGCACAGAATGATTTTTGTTCCAAATACCTGTCATCGCCATCAATGATGCATTCAGGGAAGGCAAGACTACAGCCAAATAGCATGATATATTTATAGCAACTGAGGCGGTGAAGGTAGGTGAAGAACTTGAGGAACTTCTCCGTTTCTATATTTTCAATGGATGAGATTAGAGATGCTACTGTGGTGTTGTAGGGCAGCATCTGACATTGGCTGTGAGTGATGTTCCTGCAGGCACCTGGGAAGTAAAGACAGTGACACTTAGAAGTAGACACCTTGGAAACATGTTTTCAGACTCATTGGATATGACAGGTTAATACACTGATGAGAAAAAATATATTCTGTAACCATCATGGTAAAAATTAATACAAAACAATCATACACTTATGTACACACATATAAGTATGAATATGTGTGCACAAAATGACATCAACCCTGTAATACTGACAGGTATAAATCTATTGTGTTCTGAGCAAATATGTAGATAATACATATTTTCATGTATAGTGCTTGAGATCATAGAGGTGTAGACTTTTATGCTTCAAAGAATTTTAAGCATACATATGCTTTCACACTACAATATCATTTTTAGAAAGTTATCCTAAGGAAATAATGACTATGAAAGTGGATGTGTCTACAGAGATTTTTATTTCTTCAGTGTACTATTTTTGAGACATAAATCTATCTAAACACTCAACCAAGGGGATTAGTTTAAAACATTAGGAAACAAATGACAAAATATTTAATTCAAGCATATGAGATGCTTAGAAGACTAATCAAAAGAAGTGATGCCAATCATAAAGAAAAACAGCAAGACAGAAAACAATCTGTATACCATGCTCATTTTTTTTGAGAACACATAATTATGCAAGGATTTGGAGCACTGCTTATTTCACAGTTCAAGATTGCTTAGAGCTCCTGATTTTATTTCCTTTCATAGCTGGTTCTTTGAGGTACCATCGCATCCATAGTCTTTCCAACTCTTTCATCTAGAAACTTCTCAGGTTTTTGGATATAAATAAAAATGCTGACCTGGATGCCTATAGTGGGATGCTAGGAGATTATTATAGTTCTCTTTGCGTACTCTTTTAGGCAGGTTGGTTTATGTAAAGATTTATTGGTTTATATAAAGATTGTTACTTTTATTAAAAAAGAAAAAGCTAAAATTTTGTAATTGTTGTTTATGGAAACTGTGGTTTAAATGGAAAATCCTCAGCCCTTAGAAATTCAACAGTATTAATTCTATTTGTAGGGAAGAAAAGTTTGTTTACAAGGAAAAGAGAGCCCGTCTTCCAATCATTATATAATTCCCAGAAAAACAAAGGGGATATCTTTCCAAACATGAGGTTAACTCCATTTAAAGAAATAATATTTTAAAAAAACACACTACTTATATCACTTACATCAGCTTCACGTGGCCAAACTAACACTTCATCTCTCATGTAGAGTAAATACGCTCTATAGTCACTGCTTCATCCATCCCGACAGATCACTTCTGATCACTTCTCTAGGTTTCCTGCCAAGTGGAACTCACATCTCACTTTTCTTTCAAACTGCACTTAAAACCTCCATTGAGGTTTTAAGTGCAGCTCCATTGGAATTATTTCTCCTAAATGACCAGATTATAAATGAAAACTACAGCTTCCTATTGTTAGGTATTGATGGGCCCAAATGTGCTAAGATTAGTGGTTTAAGATTAAAATAGAGTTTGTATTTTCAAAGCCGACCAACGACACAAGAAATTGTTTTAGGCATTGGACCTAGAATAGACTGAGCAAAGAATTTAAGGACACAGTACATTTCAACATAGTTCACCAGACTCAAAATACAAAATGAGAAACAAGGGCAATCAAGAAGCAAAAATTTAAAACAAAAATATGGAAGCAGAACACAAATAGATGCGCATACAAGTGCTGAGGTGGCATGTTCTGGGCAGGTTTCAACCGGAAAGAGTAAATAAAATCTGCACGGCACAATTGACGCTGTGAAAGGAAAGAATCTGCTCAAAGGGAAGGAACTGGGATGAGGAAAAAGACAAAAGAAAGAAGAGAAAAGATGTATTTATGCATATATGCAGGATCGCTTGGACAACTGTACTGCTGATTTCTGCTGGTCTATTGAAAGGAGCAGTTAATGCTTAATTTTTTTTCTTTTTATAATTTCTTATAACTTTTCTATTTATTTATTTTTTACCAATTTTACAAGTTTATATCTGGTAAAACTAAACAACTAATTTGAAGATGACATTATGCTCTACAACAACCACTGTCAAATTCCTATGACTTTGTTTCATGAAATTTTGTACTGTTTCTAATGCTCTTTTTTTTTTTTTACCATTTTGTATTCTTTTTTTTAAAAAAAAAGATAGCAGACAAGTTACTTAGTGAGAGAAAGTAGAACACATCTCAGTGGGAAAGAACCTTGCAGGCAGGGAGAACGGACAGCAGCAGGCTGAGCCGCAGTCATGTGTAATCTGCTACTAGCAAAGAAGTTTGCTTACAAGAGCTGAGACAGAGAAAATATTTCTCCATCAAAATATGAAAGCATTAGCAGAAAATTCACACTCAAGACATTTACTCATAACTAATCTTATCTGGGGCACCAAAATAGTCACACAAACTATCATTCATAAGAATCTCCTTGGGAAAACCCAATGAACTGATGTCATACCTATTTGATACACGAAGCCACTCCACTGCAGAAGGCTAAAGAAAGAGGTTTCTCTTAGCCCCTGGTTCTGGGAGTCGGGGGTCAGGGACCACATCTGCTGCTGGGGGCTCTGGTGTCCTAC
>NW_004524811.1:2229313-2235344 GCF_000260255.1 Octodon degus
ATCCTCTGCCTCTGAGGGCAGCATTTTCTCCCTACACCCCAGCTGCCAGCAAACACTGAAGAAATCACAGACAGCAAGTATTTAAAGTGTAGTGAATGACAAACGGTGCTGTAGGGGAAAAGGAAAAATTTATTTTCATGGTTGAAAGATATAAATCTTGGATTGGCAAAATGCATATGAGGGTACTACTGGCAGAGAAAAATAAAAACACAATGACTGGGACTCATATATTTACATGCTACAAAAAATAAGCCTGCAAGATAAGTTCAAGAGACTTAGCTAAGAATTTGCTTATAGCTAAAAAATACAAAAAGGCATTGTTTTGTAAGGCCTTAACTTTAACCCTTTCATAGCAGTAATTGTGTCAATTTCCTCCTATCCCTCTTCTTTGAACATGTGGTCAAGTATTATTTTTTTCCTAGAAAGCTCCATTGTCTTTGTAACATGTAGTTCTAGCATTATATACATTTCCCCCAGGAAAAATGAGTTTTCATAAGCCAACTGCATGTTGTACATCCAGAAAAGTCATTCTCTGTAGAAGGGAAGGACAACTACAAATAGGACGTCATTACTACTGTTCTGCTACTGAATTTGGTTTTCGTATGGTGGAAGAGGAGAGTGAGTTAAGTTATTTTTCTTCCCTGGGAACATACTACAGTGTCTTATAGAAATTAGAGGTCAGGGTTGGTGTCTAAGAACACATACAAAGTACAGTGGCTATAATTAACCAGAGTTGTCCCTATAGACATTATCATTTGATTCATGTGCTTTACTTTTAAGGAATATTTATTTCAAGTGGGAATCTAAGGAGTAGAATCTAAGAACAGGCCTGAAAAATGAAATTGCTTCCTGATGTAAAAAGTGCTTCTGGCAAAACAGAAATATTTATTCTTACAAATGCCTCAACTCTAAAATCCATTGTTAACAAGGCATGATTTAATAACAACTTTCAGACTATGCATGAATTATAAGACAGAGCTCAATTTGAGAAAAAATTAAAAATATAAAAGTGCTGCTGAGAGTTGTGTTAGTGACTCAATTTGTTCTATTTCATTTTGTTTTTGCAACCTGACTCAATAGTTTTCTAGATCAAACTGAAGCTTTTCCACTCCTATCATTGTTACTCTTATTAGATATACTAAGAAGAAAAGAGGAGTCTCTTGTGAGCATTTTCCTTGTGTTCATGTAGAAATTACAATGAGTTCTGTCTTGCTGTTTGGGGGGCTAGATGATGTGCAATTAGAAATTCTTATATGATTATTTAAACACATGATTACGGAGGTGGAGGAGATAGCTCCGAGGCATAAGCATCTCCTCGGCAAGTGCAAGGTCATGAGTTTGATCCCCAGCCCCACATGGTCTTCCAGCCCCACACACGCCATGCCAGCCCTGGAATCAGGTGTGATGACACTCACCTGTAATGCCAGCACTCAGGAGGCTGAGGCAGGAAGATCACTGCAAGTTTGAGACCAGCATGGGGGCCGCAAAAGTGAGAACAAGGCCAGCTCAAACTGCACAGCAAGACCCTGTCTAATGATTTTGTTTCTTCTATTCTCTATTATCCTTAATTAGAAATGATTTAATTTTCAATTAGGACAATAAATATGCCTGAGTTTTACTCTTGTGGACTACTCAGTGAGTTCTTCCTTTATAGTTTTTTTTTTTTTTTTTTTTGTATTTTAGGGAAGGGTCTACAGGATGTTCAGGGTCTCACTACTAGATTGGACTCATACTGATCCATCTGTTTACAGCCTCCCAGGCCTGGGATTACAGGTGCATGCTACCACGCCCAGTCTCATTTGCCATCTCAGTGCACCCCAGAGAAAGGGCCAGCAGGCAGATTTGGGGATCAAACTCCTGGCCCCTGTGCCTGCTTGTGGGTGCTTTAATCCACTGAGCTATTTAAAGGGCCAGCCCTTTAAAAAGATTCTTTAAAAATCAAATAATAGGGGCCGGGGAGATGGTTTAGTAGAATAAGTGCTTCCCTGGGAAGCACAAGGGCCTGAGTTCAATCCCTGGTTAAAAAAAAAAATCAAAAAATAACTACTTTTTAAAATAAATACAGTAATGAAACACTAATGATTAGAATACATTATTTGACAGACAACATCTCATATTAAAAATAACGCAAAGTCCAATTTCTAAGACACTTCACCACCTTTTGTCTAATATCTAGTGGGAAACCTTGCTAATCTTCCTGATTTTCTTTACACTGGCACACGTCCTGCAAGGGCTTCTTGTACCAATTCCCTTGCACAGGCTGGGAAGAGGTTCTCAAAGCACAGTTGGTTGGCTCTAGTTTGCACACATTGCTTCACTTCTAACTCAAGGATTTGTTTCCCAAGTATTCCCCCTGGATATTTCTGTGTTGTTTGCCTGGTTGCCAGATCCTGTGAATTCAAGAAGATTGCAAAGCAGAGTTCAGTATACACACATGGCCCTTTCTAATGGTTTGGGGGAAAATCATGACAAGGTTCACCTTTTCCTCAATGTTTTCTCTTTCATTTCTCTCATCATATCTTTCATTAATTTTGTTACTGCTTTTCATATGATAGCTTTTATTGCTACTTCTTTAGTTTAAGCCCTTGCTGTGATCACACCATTATGAACCCTTTCACTCTTACCATCTTTGTTCCTGCTATTTACTGAACAGCTATCATGCTCCTGGCTGTGTACTCAGTCCTTTTGCATACACTGGCTCATTTGCCCTCCCAAAGAGCTCTCACTCGGCTCCACAGCTGAGGAAACAAGGGTAAGTGATCTCCCGCACACAGATACTAATGGCAAAGCTGGAATTTAACCCAAGTCACCCCACTGCAAGCCCAAGTCTCTTTCTCCTAACAGCTGCTTCTCTACTCTAAATATTGTAGTTCAAGCCATGATTTCACCCAGTTCTGCACCACTAGTAGCATGGGGCCCTCTGGGTTCCACAAATGACATCCCACTCAATTCTCATTCCACAAATTTCTATTGTGTTCCTACTTTTTTAGGTAGTTATTTCTCTACCAACAAAGCAAATTACACTAAACAGTGTCTTCGTCATTATGGAGGGTACAGCCTAGTTGTGTGAAAAGATGAAAGAAGGTGTAAGTAAATGTAGGAGAATACTCCTGGACATGTATGATGAAATACATAATTATAATGCTCAGGAAGAATCCAAGAAGCAGAAATGTCTTCTTGCAGTAGTCTAATATGGAAATAAGCCAATTCTTGTTGGGATTGGAGTAGGACTATTAGTTTCACGAAAGCTGTGAGAATCAAAATGGGGTTGCCTGTGCCAACACTCACAAAAAAAAAAATCAATCCAGGCTGACATAAAGGAAGAATTCTCACACACGCCTTCCTGATAACAATAACTGTCACAGAGGGCTGTGGGAATCACAGCATGTACAAAGGCCAACAAAAAGTTATACATTACCCTGCAAGGAGGTCTGTGTAATAACTGTTTAATCTTGAACTGACACCACAGTTGTTATTAATCTCTATAGCCAAGAAGGATTGTTTCAAAATATTTTATGTGATCCTCATCTTAACTTAGAAAAACTTCCCCTTGTCTCAACTTCTTTGATATGCCATCATTCAGTACTGCATGCATATTCCCATTGCAATGGCCTATTATTCACAAATAAACTTAATTAGTCTTTGGAAAAATTTTCTTGGACTGTTATTTAGGTTGACAGTTTTGAAAGCAAATTCTCTTCTAAGAATTATACCAGAACTAAATACACAAGCAGCTTAAACATTATAAAATGCAGATGCCAAGAAACAATTTGACCCAGCCTTTTGATTTTCCACTAAGTTAAAGTCCCACTCAGATACGCTGCTCATTACATCCTGCTTCCATTGTCTGTTGTAATATTTAAGTTGTCATCCTTTCATATTTACTGAGGGCTCATAGTCATCAAATAAGGACATCAAAGGAAACAAACCCCTTCTCACACCAGATTAATCGTAGCAGCCAAGTGACCTTGTAAGAATAAGGAGCTGCAGCAGAAAACTAGCCTTTTCAGGAGACAGCAAACATTCCCATGTGTATCTTATTAAAAGTGCTCCTGGACCTCACCCTAAAATCATCTCCTTTTCTTTGCATTACAGCATCAGTACTGCCTAACACAGATGGATCTCGGCCTAAGACGCAGTTTTATCCTGATAAATCCCTCGTAAATTGAAAACACCATCAGTCAAAAAGGAATTCAGTGCACTAAGTCGAACAGTGCAGCAACACAGCACACAGAGCAGCAGTCGTTTGCATGATTGCACCCCTGCCTGGAAGCCCAGTCTGGCTGCTGCCCCCCGTGTTGTGAAGGAGTCGAACTGCACACTGCTAAGTGGGCATGGAGGATCAAAATGCAAAAAGCATTGATTCTACTTAATATGTATCATGTTTATAACACCATAAAGTAGAAAATCATAGGCAGCTATCATAAGTTGGGAAACATCTGTGCTTCCTAAATTATTTGTTTGTTCCTACTATTCTCCTACATTAGAATAGGGATTTTTGTCACTAGAACACCAGTGGGATAGCAAATAGTAGACACTAGAGCTATTCACTGGATAAGTGAGTAGATTAAATGGGACAAAACCTCGACCTCAAAAGATATTTTTAATTGAGAAATGGAGAAGTATTGAAGAGGCCAATGTATCTGAGACTGAAAGGCACCAAAATGCCAATGAGAAATATCATTTCACTGTGGTTTGGGAAGTTATCCCACCCTGTTTTCTTCATCACATCGATTCCTATCCTCTACCCTCAGGACTACAGCAAGCCTAGGTTGTCCTGACCTCTGTAAGGAACATAATTGGTAAAGGAGAAAATAACAGCAACGCTAAGCAAACAGTTGTGAAGATCGTCTGGCCATTGCGGTGAGGGCCTCTGGACAGGGCCTCCATCCTGGTCACATCAGCTGCTGCCTGGCAGTGGAGGCACCTTCAGCAGGGATAAAATGCAGGTCTTAGAGATAAGCACACTAGCAGTAAGTGCTAAACTGGTATCTGGTCAAGTAGCCTTAGTACGGAAGACATTATAAATTTAGTTTTATTTACTGTTTATATAGTAAAGAAGAATAATTTAAAGATAAATTAGATTTAAAAACTGTAAGAACCTTCTAGGCAGATGTTTGCTAAGAGCTTTATACATGGTACCTTACGCAGTCCTCCCATGATCTATAAAATAACCTTTAATTTCTAATTTATAAGATATAAAACAGACAGTAATGGTGATAAAACATACAAGGTCCCAGAGATCCTAAGTTCTGGAGATGAAATCAAAGCCAGCCTGTTCTAATGCCATAACTATTGTTGCCTCTGTATCATGCTGTCAAAAAGACATCTTTTAAAAAATGTATTTAAAACAGGGTCTACAGGTTCTCACTGCACAGATCAGATTCATAGTGATCCTCCTTTCAGCCTCCCATGCGCTGGGATTACAGGTGCGCGCCACCATGCCCAGTCTCAGTTGCCATCTTAGTGCACCCCAGAGGCAGGGCCAACACAACACGCCAGGGATTGAACACCGGCCACTGTGCTCTACCTAAGCAGGTGCTTTAGTCTGCTGAGCTATCTGGCCAGCCAAAAACGATATAATTTTAAACAGTGTAACTTACTCCATTTATTGTAAAATATTCCAGTGATTCCTCTCTGAATTCTAACAATAGAAGTACTCCTTCAATATTGGAACAACTTAAACTTTCCTAAAGAAAATAGTGAATCTGTCATTAAAAACTGGAGATGAGTCAGGGATCTAGCTCAGCGGTTCAGCAACTGCCTGGAAATTATGAGGTCCTGAGTTCAACTCCCCAAAAAATCTTGGACATGATCATAAGACCACTAATTAGTAACATGAAAATTTATGAAAGCATAAAACTCATTGACAAAAGTAAGTACATAATTAAATTCAGAACCATCTAATACTACAACGGCAGTGGATAAATGGCACATTTTAACTCTGAAGGTTAAAAGACAAAAATAATAAAAGCTTCAGTAATTTGTTTGGGGAAACACATAATAATGATGTAAGTTGTATATATATATA
>NW_004524811.1:2235529-2237457 GCF_000260255.1 Octodon degus
TTTTTTTTTTCCATAATTTTATTGAGAAACAAATAGCAATGAGACAGTTTCAAACCAAATTGTTAGGACAGTTTCAATAATTAACACATTGCATACATTCGTCCTAGTGGTTAATTGCTGCACAAGATGCGGACCTGACATCCCATTTACAAACACCACTAGAGCAAATCCTTCTATTCATTAAGAGAATTTGAAGCAATCAAAATTGTTATTGGCTTAATATAGTCTGCTTTATTTTTATTTTTATTTTTTGCAGAACCAAGGATTGAACTCAGGCCCTTGCACTTTCCAGGCAAGCACTTATTCTACTGAGCCAGCTCCCCAGCTGTATAGTCTGCTTTAGCTTTAGGATGTTTTCAGTAAGCCTCAGGAGAAGAGCAAAGCAAAACCGTCCAGCACATACACAAGAGACAAACAGTAAGGAATTAGCGAAAGGACGACAGCAAGAGAGAAGCAATTAACAAAACAGCCAGAGAACAAATGTGGTAGCAAAAAAGCTTTCACCTATCAATAATTACCTTGATTGCAAATGAATTAAATTCCCAATCGAAAGTCATAGAATAGCTAACAGATCAAATATGAAAAGGCTCTTTAGAGCCTTCTCCAAACACAGCTTTCCTAACAGCAATGGAACACCCATCACTGACAAAACAAAATAAAAAAGGGGGATATAAACAAAATACTATTTTGTAGTGAAATATGTTTGTGTGTGTGTGTGTGTGTGTGTGTGTGTGTGTGTGTACAAGATAGTTAGGATAGATATATTGCTACTTTCTCTTAGTTCAATGAGAAGAGAGATTTGTACTAATATTGTTTAAACAAGATATCATGTCTACATCTTGTTCCCTGAATAACTACTATGAAGAAAACAATATGCAATGTATTAATTATTGTAACTATCCTACTTACCTGTTTTGAAATTGTTTCATTGCCATTTTTTCTTTTTTTCTCATTAAAGTGGATACAAAAATTTAAAAAATCGAAAATGAAGACCCATTTATATATTTCATACCAGAACTTCGTTTTGCTTTTAAGATTCACAGAACTTGAAAGTAAGGACATATAAAACAATATTTTATGCTATGAAATCTGAAAGGGTATGGGATAGCTATACTTATATTGCGCAAAATAGAATATAAGTAAAAAATTATAAGAGGAGATGAGTATTAGCATATAATGATAAAAGAGTCAAATAATAAGAGGTTGTAACAATTATAAAGATACATGTGTTTGACATTGATATGCAGAAATATATGCAACAAATATAAATATTTGATGTATCAGTAATTTAATATTATTAGATCTGCACATAATCATATATTACAAAGAACAAACTAAGGCTAAAGTTATTGTTATTTAGCCAAACTGTACTTCAATACATTTGAAAGAAAATTATCAGTTTTTCAGGCCAATGATGGTAAAAATTAATCCTCTAATGATGACAGTACATGAAGTAACTTAGTAGAGTAACATAGTTACTGATTATACAATAGACCACAAAACCACTCACTTTGCTGCTCATAAAGGTAGTGGGATTGCAATGCACTTGCCTGTTCTGTGTAGGTTTATCAGGAGCTCCACTTTAGACTTAGTAATCATCAAGGTTTGAGCACCAAAGGAACGAACAGCAGGCTTGCAGGGCAGGTGCATACTAAGTCTGCAGCTGATGAGCAGGGCATTGTTGTTCTTAAAATATTTAGGAAGTGCTCAGTTAGAGAAACCCCTCCAATTCAGAATTATCCAAACTTAAAATTTATAATAGTCCAGATCCCAGAGGAGTTGACATTCACCTTTATTGTCTGAATCTGCAACCAAAGATTTTTATAAGGAAAAAGATTATACAGAGAGGTGTATTCTAAATACTCAAAAGGGAGGCCAGTGAAATAGCTTAGTGGACTAAAGTGCCTGCTTAGGCAAGCTTAGGCAGT
>NW_004524811.1:2239212-2241922 GCF_000260255.1 Octodon degus
GTTTATTTAAATACAACTCTATGATCTCAGAGGAAGAAATGATCAACAACACAAGAATCCCTGGGTCTGCCCAACCTCTCAAAGATGACACAAAAGTATTACTTCCTTCCTGGGAACCCGATATGCCTTCCTATGTGGTTCAACTCCATCTCAGAGAGTGTCATATTTCTCCATGGAAGCTGCCCAAACTGAGGACTTATATGGAAACCTTGCCCTTGTGGGAAAAAAAAAAAAAAAACTTTCTCCTTTAGTAAGATTTAGCCAGAATAGAAAACAACATCTAATGCCAGGCTGAGTAAAATGTGTTGCCTCAAGTGGCTACTAATTTATACTGTCTATCACAAGCTCAGTCTACCAGAAATCTGTCAGTTTGAGCTCTTGATAAATAAGGAGAGTCTCAAAAATATAAAAATGGCTATATTCCACAGAGATCAAGGACAAATAAGAATTTGTTGCAGTTGTAACTGAAGACTTAGTGTTGGGTATTAACTGTTTCTTTCTTATCAAAAAAAAAAGTTCAGAAGAAATTTTGACCATTTTCTCTATCTTGTTACTATTGTGCTAATGTCAATTCACTTGCTAGATGACAGAATGTAGAAATCTGTGTGAAGCCTGGCCTTGAAAAATATAAATTCTAAAATCTCGGATTCCTGTCTTTTTCTATCAGGAAGGATGCTGAATGTAGTCCCTGAGATATATTATAGAACAAAACTGAAATAAAAGACTTTGGAATAAGGAAGACACAAAGAAAGAATTATAGGAAGCACAGACTTGGAAATATATGTGTAGGGTTAGAATAATAAAGAATCACACTCAAGGTTAGTGAGATGTCCCAGATTCAAATGGAGGTCACGTCACAGGCACAGAGGGAGACAGCGCCAGTCCGGAGAGGTGGAGGGCTCCTCACAGAACCCCACACACAGAAAACTGAGAAGAACGTTGAACCAAACTTGCTTCTAGCTTTATTTTAACTTTTCCTATAGTTGAAAATTTGTGGAATATGAATTTTAATAATAATGAATATTTAATATAAGGTTAAATATGTTGCTATAAGGTGTTTGCTTTCTATAGGTGATTTCATGAAACTACAAAACACAGTACTCTCCTCTTTGCATAACAGCTCTCACGGTCCAAGTCATCTAGCGGATGCCAGAGACAGCAGACAATACTGAACTGTGTTTCTATACAAACTCACCTATGATAAGGCTTAATATAACTATAAGGAAATAGAACAACTATTGCTTTTCAGTTTGAGGTGCAAAAGTCTCAAAATTACCATAGATCATAGCAACATTTTTCTTTCCTCACTTAGAATTTTTGTCTTTTCTCACAAATTATACAGCAGTTTACAGCTTGTTTTGGGTATATTCAAACTTCAAGCATCACTACTATTGTGTTTTGGAGACATCATTAACTAAAATAAGGATTTCTTAGTTCAATCCCCAGTACGGAGAGGGGGAAAAAAATGTATTTCTAAAATGAGGCTGACCTTATCAGATACAAAAACTACATTTCTTGTTATATAGGTCTTGCTTTATCTTGGTCTTAACCACCCAGCAGAAAAGTACAAAAATGAAGTATAAAAAGTAAAGCCATATTAATATACTGAGATATAAAAGGCTCAAATCAACAACTTCTGGCATTTCCAGTCCTACGGATAACTCACTACTATTATGGACTACTAGACTATATTAGATTATTTTATTGAATTCATGCACCTACAATATTTAAATGACAATGGAATACCCATCTCTGACAAACTAAACAAAAAAGGGGATACAAATGAAGGACCATTTTGTATCTGTATATTCAAGATAGTTAGGATAGATACTACTGTCTCTTAATGCAATGAATAGAAAGATTTGTACTAATAGTGTTTGTGGACAGGATATTATGTCTGCATCTTGTACTATGAATAACCACTAAGAAGACAACAATATGTAATGTATTAATTATTGAAACTCTCATACTAATCAGTTTTGAAACTGTCTCATTGCTATTTGTTTCTCAATAAAATTAAAAATAAATAAATAAAATAAGGCTTTCTTGAACACAAGGCCTGCAGCGCCATGACAGCCCATCTGATAACCAGGACAGTATAATTTCAATTGTTCTTTTTTTTTTTTTTTTCTTTTTGCAGAACCAGGGATTGAACTCAGGCCCTTGCTCTTGCCTGGGAGGTGCTTATTCCACTGAGCCATCTCCTCAGCCCTTGTCTCTTCTTTTAGAGGAACAGTTTTCAGTTTTTCCCAATTTAATATGATGTTGGTCATTGTTTTGTCATAAATGGCTTTCATCAGATTGAAGCAAAGTCCATCTAGACCTATTTCCTTTGGGTGTTTTAGAAAGGATGAGTGCTGAATTTCATATAAAAAATTCTGTATCTATTGATATGATCATATTGCCTTTGTCCTTGCTTCTGTGTATGTGGTGCGTTACATTAATTTACATATATGATGCCTCATTCTGGGAGGAATCCTACTTGGTCACAATGTATACTTGTTGATTTATTGCATTATATTTACCAGTAACTTATTGAGGATGTTTAATCTATGTTCATCAAGGAGATTGGCATGTAGTTCCGTTTTTCAGTCATAGTGATCATTGATTCAAGGAATGACTTTGGAAGTACTCCTTCCCTTTCAATTATATGGTTAGATTTCTAAATTTCTGTGTAAAAATATGTAACTGTTTATTACTATTTGTTTAA
>NW_004524811.1:2242027-2253686 GCF_000260255.1 Octodon degus
CTATGTTGTAGGGTAATAAGAATAAGCTTCTCTTCTGAAGGGTTAACAACCTAAGTTTGCAGACCAAAAATTAGAGAAAAAGAAGGGCTACAAGAACAGCCAACATTTTGGGCCTAGCCTTTCAAGGTCAGTGAGGACTCAGGACATAGAAGAACCTGTACTGTAACATCATGTAACTCAGTTGTGTTCCAAATTTTCTGATCAAGGAGATTATGGATCCACAGAAGAAAGCAATCGATGATGTAAAATGTGCCTAAGGAGTCACATGGAGAGAAAATATTCTCTCAGGCTTTTACAGAGAGCAAACTGGTCAAGCAATGGCCGTGACTCATCCACATGGCGAACACTGACAAAGGATCTACAAACTACAGTACAAGGTTTCAGAATAAATCGTGAGGGGATTTGACTGACCTTATCAGATACAAAAGTTAGAATTTGAGAGTTTGAGATTTATTGATGGATGTTAGGCACTCCAGTATTCCATGCATGTATGTTTACAATCGTACGTTCCTGTTGAATTTTTCCCTTAAGTCTCAGAGTAACTCTGTTTGGCTTTCCTAATCAGTTTTAGCCTGAAGTTTATTTTGTCTGAGAGCAAGACTGGTATGCCTGCTAGCTTTAAGCTTCTGGTACATGAAATGTTTTTTCCAATCTTTTGATTTTAATTCATTAATTAAATCATTCGTTAAATTCATCAGTCGAATAATTTTTGGAATCTATTAAAAATTCCTTTTTGGATTAGATGATTTTCTTGATGGAAAAAAGAAAATCTGTTGGATTCAGTTTCTTCATCTGGTCTTCCAATCTGTATCTTTCAATCGGCAAGATGAGGACACTTACTTTGAGAGTTAGTGTTCAAAAGTATTAATTTATTCCTGTCATTACTTTTACTTTCTATTGATGATTGCTTTCTAATTTTTTTGTTTGTTTAATTATTTGCTTTACTTGTATTTATCCATGTAATCATTTGGCTTTATTGGTTTCATTAAGTATTTTTTGCAGTGCTGGCTTGGCATTGACGTATCTCTTAATACATCCTTTTTCATGGGACACCCTTCTTTCGCTGTCAAATTTAAAAGACAGAATTGCAAGATGTATTAGTCTGCATTGCAAGTTGTTTTTTATATATACTTGAAAAATTTCACTCTAAACTCTCTGGCCTTTAAAGTTTGTGTGAGAAGTCTTCTGTAATCTTGATAGGTTTACTTTGCTATATGTTTGTTTGCTTTCTCTGACAGCTTTTAAGGGTCTGTTTTAAGGTTCTGTCTTTTGCTGGCCACCTGGGATTCTGACTCAGCTGTGTCACTGGTGGCTTCTTTCTTCATCATAGTTGGTTTCACATAAGTCTCAGTGTATATCAAAACACTGAGAAAAATCTTTCCTCATATTTGGAAAGTTTTCTATTATGATTTCCATACATATAAATTATTCCACACATGTTGCTGTTTAATTTCTAACTCCAATTAGTCTGTATTAGTCTTCTAAGCATCATGCCATGGTTGTTGGATATATTTTCTTGTTCTCCTTTCCTTTTTAAGTTTTCTTTCAGTAATTCAGCATACCATTTTGTATTTGATTCATAAACCATGCCTTCACACTGAAAATTTTTGAAATTTATGAATTCTACACAATTTTTGTCTCTAGTATTTCTTCTGACATATTCTACATGAGTGACAAATTTGCCACTCACGTTTTGAGCCATTTGGTCAGCTCTTACAAGTTTGTGTTTGTTTGGCCTGTACCTACTTTTGTCAGTTATGTATACTAGCTCCATTGTCTTTTGGTTATGTCTCCTTTTAGCTTGCCCAGTGTCTTTATCTCTTTCTCAATTAGTTAGTGAAGCACCACCAGCTGGTGCTTGTTTTCCTTTCCATTGGTGCCCTTTGGACTTGCTCTGCATGCTTTGGGATCTATTGCCTCATATTTTCATGTTCCCATGTACAGAGATAAATAATTTTTTCTTGGTGCTAGTTGTTGAGGTCAAACAGAATGAGAAGAGACTGTAGTTAATATGAAGACTTTTTTTAGTTAGATCCTGTTTTTTAATAATACAGATTTATTTATCTAAATATAGCATTTACTCCTTCATCTCTTCAATTTAAGTAAGTTGGACCTTGTCACTCTTGTGGGGAGAAAATTTCTGCTGGTGAAAACATCATCAACAGATCTGATCATACATCACTTATGTGTTAATTCTAGTTTTTACATTTCCATCCTTTATGAGTACCCTTTAGAGTTTATACCGTACTGTTCTTAGTAGAGAGTTTGTTATGTAGAAGAAGAAGGGAAGGCAAGAAGAGGAGGAGAAGAGGAGTAAGTCAGTAGAAGGAGAGATGAATAGGAGAAAAATAATAGGCAAAAATCTTAGCTGGCTGAGGAGTGCCAGTTCCATCAAGCCAGTCTCACTGGTGCAAGCTGCACTTAAGGAGTAGAGCTGCAACCTCCGGTGGAGCCTCCAGACTTTGATGAGGGCTTCCACAGTGGGAGCAAAGAATTAGCTTTGACAGGTTTTAAGGAGATATTTGTTGGGGCAGGGGCCTACATAAAGGGAGAGAAGCGAAACTGAGACTGAGAAAAGCTATGAAGTTGTCTGAACCTGTTGATATAGTTCTTATTTTATTTTGTTTTGTTTTATTTTATTTTTATTTATGTATTTGGTACAGGGTCTTACTATACAGCTCAGATTCATAGTGACCCTCCTGTTTCAGCCTCCCCAGTGCTGGGATTATAGGCATGTGCCACTATGCCCCATCTCAGTGGCCAGCTCAGCATGCCCAGGGGCGGGGGCCTGCACTACATGTGGTGCTGGGCATCAAACCCCAGTCCCAGTGCTTGCCTAAGCAGGCATTTAGTCTGCTGAGCTATCGCACCAGCCCATGATTAACTTTATTTGAATCCTCTAAGCAGAGATCTGTTAGGGATTACCCAAAGGAAGATGACTATGAATAGTACCATTAAGTTATGGCACTGGTCAGCTCTTCTCCTTTGTTTGTGTGTGTGTGTGTGTGTGTGTGTGATTTATTTTTTTTCTTGGTGCTAGTTGTTGAGGTCAAACAGAATGAGGAGAGATTGTACTTAATATGAAGATTTTTTTTTTAGTTAGATCCTGTTTTCTAATAATGCAGATTTATTCATCTAAATATAGCATTTACTCCTTCATCTATTCAATTTAATTGAGTTGGACCTTGTCATTTTGTTGTGGGGAGAGAAGATAGATAGATAGATGATAGATAGATAGATAGATAGATAGATAGATAGATAGAGATATATATTGCATGAATGATAGAGAACAAATAAGGGAAGATGGGATCGGTAAAAGAATAGAATAGAGGGTTAATATCAGGAATGAGAAGAAAGACTGAGAGATAGCAAAATATATGAAAATTGAAAGGAAAAATCTTTAAAGTAGAAAAATAAAGTAGAAAAGATAGTGTTGGTAAAGAAACAACCCTTGAGGAAAATACACGAGGAAAAAGAAAAGAGAGAAAAGAAACAACAAAACAAAAGCCCACTGAGGACCGAGGACCGTCCCCATGAGGCCACCATGTCACAGGGCTGTGTCCACACAGTCCCTTCCTACCCAGTCAGAGCTGTGCGCAGGCAGCCACAGGGATTTCCTGCCAGTCTGGGAGTGCCCAGGAGTGGCATTTCCATCAAGTCTGTCTCGGTGACGCAAGCTGTGCATGGGGAGAGGCTAACTGCAGTCTTTTTCTCCGTACCACAACCCAGCCACCTCAATTCATTTGGGAAGAGGAGGATGTGAAGTACTTTTGTTTCTAGCTCTAAGCTTTACTTCACCTTCTGCCAGAGTCCTGTACTCGCTTCCCTTGGGGCTGGGTGAACTTCTATATTCTTACTTTAGAGACCTTCTACCTACTATATCTCCAGAGGTTCTCTGCCTCCACCTACATAACCTTTTCCTTTGTGGTCAGATCCTGATCTGACCCTGTCTCAAGAGCTCCTCGAGCCAAAGAGAGAGCTCAGTAGAATAAGCACTTGCCTGGCAAGTGCAGGGTCCTGAGTTCAATCCCCAGTACTGAAGAAAAAAAAAAAAAAAGTTCCTCTTTCTAGCCAGCAGGAGCTGTCATGGCCCCCTGGCTTGGTTTAGATTTCTTTCTGATCATGGCAAGAGCAAGCTCACTCTGGACCAACTGCTCAGCCTCACTCCCCTTCTGTATCTTCAAGGATGTGACATATACATCCTATGACAGACACAGTGCAGCCCACTGTTCACAGTGTGCAGCCTCTCTCTGCCAAGAGTGGGGCTTGGGGTTTCCTGCAACTATACAAGCACTGAGGGATTCTGCGGGGTTGCAGTGCTCCCTAGTGAATCCAGACTATGGGAAGGGGGTCAGCAGATGCAGAGTGTTTCCCAGGAATCTGGCCTCTCTGTTGCTGACTTCTTTCCTTGGGCTCTTGGGGTGCTGTCAAGATGACCGCTCCACAGAGAGCTCCATGTGGTATGATCGACATGGATCACCTTTCAGCTTGAAAATTCTGCATTTGGGGTGACTGCCTCCCTTGTTTCAGTCTACAGTACCTGTATTTTCAGTGACTCTCCTCTGAGTATCTCTGATGCAACAACTCTTCTAATTAGCCACATTGGGTACTCCTATACCCAAACTTTGTGAACTTCAGCTTCCTCATCTGTATGTGGACATGCTAATCACACTTACTTAATAGCATGCCTCGCATGAAATACACAGCACAATACCTGGCAGACACAATAAAATGCACTTATCATTTCCCTAGCATTTTTGCCTTTGAAAATGAGCGGTGATATATATCGTGTTTATACGTAATAGCACACTGCAACGCACATGT
This sequence comes from Octodon degus, assembly GCF_000260255.1. Classification (NCBI taxonomy): domain Eukaryota; kingdom Metazoa; phylum Chordata; class Mammalia; order Rodentia; family Octodontidae; genus Octodon; species Octodon degus. The sequence goes on from NW_004524811.1 coordinate 2,246,852, forward strand.
ATCATTATACACTGCAATACATTTCTCATATGCCATGCTACGCACATTGACTTAACATGTCCGCAACATCCCCACACACTGATTTACATTATTCCATATTATTTATGGCTGCCACAGTCCATCACATGACATTTTAAGAGGAAGAGGAAGAGGAGGAACAAAAAGCTGGCTAAAACCCAGTAGGAAGGAACATTTAGCCTGAAAGGATAAACAAAGTTTCCGTTATTATGGTGCATCGCAGAAAAATAGCAAGTGAGCTTAACAAAACTACAAGAACAAAGATAGTTGAACAAAAGAATACCTAGACTATAACACTAAAGATATTAATTGGACACTAAGAATACAAATAATAAATGCATTAGAAATGAAAAGCTCTTGAGATAGTCAGTTGAGTCCATTTAAGAAGCCTACAAAAAGTGTACTTAATGAATCCAAAAGTCCAGAAGGGAAGGAGAAAATTTCTAAAAAGTACAGTGGGAAGAAATGTCCCTCAAGTGATAAAAAAATTTGCATATAAAAAAGCAATTATTTAAAATCAAAATGATGGACATTAGGGTGTATTCTGTGTAAGTTAATAAGTTGAACAAAACTGAATTAGTTAAGAACTTAGACAGCAACTAGGTGCCAGATGTATTTATTGCTTCTGGGTCATCATTTTTAGGTCATTTTCAGGAAACAGAAACAGCCAGCATGCATTTTAAAAGGAAGAAAAGAAAATATTGAGTTAACACAGATGCTTCCAATTCAAAATTAAAACTATAGTGCTTTAATGAAGTTAGCTATATTTCTGCATTTCTTTTCTCTTATGTGGAAAAAGTGTTAGTTTTTGTCAAAATGAACATAAATATCTATTGTCTCCCACAACACGCAAGAGGTTTCAGAGACTCAATATAATAAGATTAATTAAGGATATTTAAACTTTCAATTTTTGGTGTTAAAAATGCATCCCAGCAGGAACATATGATTGAAATACTCTATTCTAAGTTCAACTGGGATAAAGCTTTTGTTTTGGATCATCATGCCGGTAACTTCATATAGAGCTAAGAAAATGAGTTGCTTTGCTTTCCACTTTTAATGAATGTTTTGTCTAGAATAACTGTTTATTGTGCGAGTCATTTACTTAGCTCCAAATCAAAACTATGAAAGTTACACTTGAAGATGTTCCATTTCCCTTCTTGTTACCTCCACCCGGTTCCTCATCCCCCAGTATTTTATTGGGAGGTTGGTTGTTTATAGGAATTGAACACAGGGCCCTCTACCACTAAGTCGCATCTCCATCCCTTATTATTTTTTGTAATTTTAATTTTGAGACAAGGTGCGACTAATTAACCCAGGCTGGCCTAGAAATTATAATTCTCCTGCCTCAGCCTCTCAAGTAGCTGAGATCATAAATATAACCACTATATGTTTTATCAGTTTTTGATGGTTCCTTCCATTGTTTATATTTTTTACTATAAATAAGTTCAAGTGAATATATTTCTATATATTTCCTCTCTCCATTTCTCACACCAAAGATGGCATAATTGATACACTGATTTGAAAATTTTTATTAAAATAATATTTTCTCTAGTGAGCTCAGTATCTATCAGTATATAGTACTCTCCCTAATTCATTTTTTCTAAGTGTATCTTACACTAATTCTTGGCTATGCTATTTTAAAAGCCTTTTTTAGTAAAATAGGACATTTAGAATTTTCTCATGTTTTATAATTATAAATAATACCAAAATTTGTAGTGCTCTGATGAATATTTTTCATCAGATTTCAGTTGTTGAAAGTTGTTTTCAACAACTTTCAGAAGTTTTCCTTTAATGAATCAAATTGTATCAAATGATTATTTTCAGTAACTGAGATGATCAATAAGAAAGAAACTGACTTTACTAACTCAGTGAGGAGAAATGCAGATAAGGGTCTAGCATTAAGCCATCTTTGTACTTCCACAATGAGGCTATTTTATTAAGATGAAATGCATGCCACATTGTTGCCAGATTTTGTGGCTGCTGTTGTATTTACTAATTTAACACCTATAATGAGATTGCATTGGTCTTCTCCACCTGTAGCCTCTAACTGAACAGAAATTTGTTTTCACACAGCTCTGAAGACTGTAAGTCCAAAATCAGAGTGCTAATAAGATCGTTTTCTGTGAGGACTTTCTTTCAGGATTTTAGATAGAACAATGAGTTCGTACAACACATTCCTTGTGTGAGCACACGTGGATCATTTCCTTCTATGAAGGCACTGGTTCCATCATGGTGGCCCTGTCCTTTGACCTCCTCCAACCCTAATGCCCTCCTGAAGATGCCATCTACGATACTATTAGTGTGCAGGGGATCAGAGCTTCCACACATAACTGGGGAGAGAGGGACAAACATTCAATCTGTAAACTGATCTATAATTTTCACTTTAATGTGATCCTTGCTTTAAGTACCAATTTTCTACTTAATTCAAGAAATGTCTGTGAGCACTTTGCTTCTTTTTCATCTAAAAGATTTTGTATTTAGTAGAGATTTCCTTGCTATTCTTTAGAGATTTGATAAAAGTTGTCCTTAAAACTGGGATTCCTTTTAAAACTAGGAATAATGTGTGTGTGTGTGTGTGTGTGTGTGTGTGTGTGTGTATGTGTGTTGTATTTTAGGGAAGGGTGCACAGGGTGTTTAGGGTCTCACTACTAGATCAGACTGGTGGTGATCTGCCTGTTTACAGCCTCCCAAGAGCTGGGATTACAGGCGTGTGCCACCATGCCCAGTCTCAATTGCTGTTTTAGTGCTTCGCTGGGGGCGGGGCTGGTACAGCAGGCCTAGGGATTGAACACTGGGCCCTGCGCCTGCTTGCTGGTGCTTTAATCTGCTGAGCTATCTGGCCAGTCCTTGATTTTATTATTTTTTTAATGTATTTAGTACAGGGTCTACAGGGTCTCACTACATAGATCGGACTCATAGTGATTCTCCTATTTTCAGCCTTCCAAGCACTGGGATTACAGGCGCCCACCACCGCACCCAATCTCAGTTGCCATATCAGCGCACTCCAGGGGCGGGGCCGGTACAGCAAGCTGGAGATTGAACCCTGCTCCCTGCATCTGTCTAAACAGGTGCTTTAGTCCACTGAGTTATCTGGCTGGCCCAGAATGATTTTATTAGGGAATTTTAAAACTTTTGATTAGAAATCTCAAATAATTCAAGGTCTATTAGGAGTTTCTTCTGATTCAGTTCTAATAAATTATTCTTTCTGAAGAAATTTATCATTTTGTTTAAATTTTCAAATATACTGGCAGAAAGTTGTATATGATATTGTGCCATAATCCATATATCTATAATAATATTCCCTTTATTACTGACATTATTTTAGTTTGCGTATGTATGCCTTACCTCCATCCCCACTTCTCTCTTTTGACCATGGTTAGAGAGAGGATTACTTAATTTATTGGACCTTTTGAAAACTACATTTTTATATTTGGTCACCTATTTGTTAGTTTGCTAGTTCATTTGTATCCCTCATGACTTTATTTTTTCTTCCTTCTTCTTTTTTCAAGATTATTCATTTATACTTTCTCTCCCTTGTAGGCTCAGTCTTTCTAATTTTCTATTATATATGTATATAAACCTATAAATTTCTCTTCATATATTTTAATGCATGTCACAAGTTTGGAGAAGAAGAATTTCCACTACTCTGCAGTTATAAATATTTATTTCCATACTAATTTTTGCCATGAACTTTAAAAGAAATCTCGTTTAATTTCTAAATTGAAAGGATTTCTTTATTGTATGTGATCTACATATTTGATGACAGATGAGAAGATATTTAAGTCAACTCACTGCTGAAAATATGGCACAAGGAATATGCAAGAACTTCAGGTTTCTTGTAAAATGGCAGGCATAGTCCTGCAGATGACCCACAGCTATTATGGACTACTGGACTATATTGGAATATTTTGCTGAATTCACACACCTGCAATATTTAAATGACAATGGAATACCCTTCTCTGACAAAACTAAGCAAAAACAAGTGATACAAATGAATTAGCATTTTGTATCTGTGTATTCAAAATAGTTAGGATAGATATACAGCTACATTCTCTTAATTCAATGAATAAGAAGATTTGTTCTAATAGTGTTTGTGGACAGGATGTCATGTCTGCATCTTGGAAAATGAATAACCACTGAGACAACAATGTGCAATGTATTTATTATTGAACTGTCCTACTGATAGTCTTTGAAACTGTCTCATTGCTATTTGTTTCTCAATAAAATTATTAAAATAAAATAAGGGGCCGGGGAGATGGCTCAGTGGAATAAGTGCTTCCCTGGCAAGCGCATGGACCTGAGTTCAATCCCCGGTTCCGCAAAAAAAAAAATAAATAAATAAATAAATAAATAAAATAAAATATGATAAAATAAAATGGCAGGCATTATATGGACTATATTTACCCTCCAATTTGGACTAAAGAAACTAAATTAATGGTAACTCTTCCAGGGGAAACCAGGTAGCTGTTTAATAAATGCTCAGAAATTAAAAAGCATCCAAAGTCCTCCATAACAGTAACCATGTCAGAATTAATCTCTCTTGAGATTGATAAATAAATAAATAGTTCAATTTCATTTTCACCTCAGTTTGCTTTTCTGTTGTCAATTCAAAGACAATTTCATTTAGTAGTTTTATTATAGAGAGAAGAACTTTTACAAAATATTTTTACCAAGAATCTATTTGAGATCTTAGCAAGCATTTAGGTATCTAGAAGCATGTTTCACATTATAGATGGCTTCTTTGTGGTAGTAGGACTTGGCATGAATTTTGTTTCTTGCCTTATGTTTCCATTTACTTTGTTGCTTAAATTAAATAATAAGCACATGTATTATTTCTGAAAATAATAAACATTATTTTAAAACATCTTTTAAAATAAACTAACACATTCAATCAGCTTCCAGATCCTACATCTGAGGAGGCTTTGGTGATATATGTGGAAAGTGGGAAAGTGAAATGAAAAAGAAATTGAGCACAAGTCAAAACAAAGGGGGAAACAGGCAAACTTCCTAATCTTTTAGCTTACAGTTCCTAAGTGCCTATCAAGTGCCAGATTGCAATACACTAACACCTCCATCTTAAAAGCTCTCTCTTTCCCTAAAAGCAGCATCCACCTTTAGAAGGAAGGAAGTCATGTTACCTACTAATATATGAACAAACATTGAGCACATTATGCTAAGTGAAAGACGCTAGTCACAGAAGGACACATATGGCAGAGTCCCACTCATGGGAGGTACGTGAAGTAGTAAGACATAGAAAAAGAAAGCACAATGATGTGGCCACGGCTGGATGGAGAGGAAATAGAGTTACCAGTGGATACACACGGAGTTCCAGTTGTGCAAGATGAAAATCTTCTAGAGATGTGCTGTACAACGATATGCAGATGGCTAACAACACTACACTTTAAATTTTATTTAGAAGGTAGTTTTCTTGCTGTGTGGGGCTTTTTATTACCACAATAAAACAAATTAATAGGGCACAGTAGGAGTGAGCTTCTATTGTCCTCAGATTAACCCACTGAACTCCTCCCCTAAAGCTTGGCTTATATTATTCCTATAAATCAAGACTTATTACAATGCCCTTTCTGGAGATTTACTTCTCTATTCTTCACCTCACCCCTCCTCCCCATTGATGTGCTGTGGTACTGAATGCCAGACCACACAACTGTCCCTTACGTATCTGTTGTGGTGCACCAGATTTAGAGTTCAACTCCACTGTATGTGGAAATTGAAGATTCCCCAAGGTCTGTGTGTCAAAGGCTTGGTCCCCAGGGGCCCTACTGAGAGGTGGTAGAATGGCAGAAGGTAGAATGTAGTGGGAAGCCCTTAGGTTTGGGACCATCTCTAAGGAAATTAGATAACCCTATGAGTCTTCTCTTGTGGCTTCCTGGCTCCTGGCCTGAGCTGTGCCATATGCTCCTACTATGAAAAATTGTCCTTTCCAAACACTTAAAGCAAAGAGTCACTGAACATTACTGGAAACCCACAACCATAAGACAAAACAAATTGCTTTTCTTCATTTGTTGCTGATCTCAAATATTTTATAATAATACCACAAAGCTGGCTAACACAAGCTCGTTCTCCATGTCTTTTTCAATGGGTATTCACACTGTACTCTTTCGCTTTCCATAGAAAACGTAGCACAGTTACAAGAGCTAGACTATGTTTTCAAACCCTGACTCTATTGCCTACTACTTGAGAAATCTTGAGTGTATTATTGAATCCTTAGGTATGTACTTTCCTCATCAATAAAATTCAAGTAATATTATCATGTATCTCACTGGACTGTTGTGAGAATTAACTGAATCAGTGCATGTAACATTTAGACCTGTCAAAGCAGCATGGTAAAAACAATAGAAGTAAAAAAGAAAAGAACAATAGACATGATTGCTAGTGCTAGGATCCATCCAGAGTCCTAAGGTGCATCTAGAAGAGACAAGGCTGCCACATGTAGACTCAGTTCTTCATAGAGGCTGAGCAGACCTATGCCACTCCTCATGACTGGCCATGAAAGGACCACAAGGTCAGTCCCCCAAACTTTTTAGAACAAGCAAAGACCATAAGTTTAACTTCTCCATTTTCCCCCAAATAACACTGTTTATTAATTATATTTTATTAGCTTCAGAGGACATATTTTATGGTCACAAACTCACCATAGTAGTCACTATCTTGTCAGTGAGACACGATATCTGACCCCCACACCATGAAAGCGCAGAGAAGGTTATTCTGGCTCAGATGGATTTTGGGTAGGACCAAAACAGAGGGAATGGAGGGCCCAGGGAGGCTGAGTCACCGGGCATGGCTCAAGTCACCGACCTCT
>NW_004524811.1:2253786-2257054 GCF_000260255.1 Octodon degus
ATTCTCTTAATGAATAGAATGATTTGTTCTAATGGTGTTTGTAAATAGGATCACAAGTCCGCATCTTGTACAGCAATTAACCACTAAGAAGAATATATGTAGTGTATTATTTGTTGAAACTGTCCTTCCGATATGATTTGAAACTGTCTCATTGCTATCTGTTTGTCAATAAAACCTTGAAAAAAAAAACCTTGAAATTAGTTATATTTCCTTTCTTACTTCAACCTCTCACAGAACTTTTTATTTTTTGGGGCTGAGGAGCTAGTTCAGTGGTCTAAGCACCTGCCTCACAAGTGCAAGGACCCACGTTAAATACCAAGTATCGCATGCCTGCTGGCCCTGGAACCCTGAGCACACAGTGCTGGCCATGAAGACTTGTAACCCTAGGTCTAGGGAGGCTGAGACAAAAGGATCACTACAAGTCCAGGCTGCATAGAGAGACGCTGAACCAAATAAATAGAAATGTTATTTTAAAGAGGGGGAATTTTTTTATTTCTCAAACTACAAAAAATATGTCCATGCTCAAAGCAGTTACTGGACATTCAATTGCCTGGAGACAGGACTTTTAGCTTAATCCTCTTTAGAGTCCACACAGCAAACCTCAGAGTGTGGCACTCAACAAAGAGCTGCTGATGAGTGAGTGAAGACTCACCTAGACCTTCTGAGACTGAGCCACATAAAACTCAGAAGAGTGCACACCATCAGGGTTTCCAACTTAGTATAATTATAAACAAGTACCAGAAGTCTTATCAGTTCAAACACCACATGCTGGCCAGGCATGGTAGTGCATACCTCTAATCCCAGCACTCAGGAGGTTGAGGCAAGAGGATTTCTGTGCATTCCTGACCAGCCTGGGCTACAAAATGAGTTCTTGGCCAGCCTGAGCAGCATTGTAAAACCCTGTCTCAAAAAAAAAAAAAAAAAAAAAAAGAACAAACAAAAAATAAAGACATTACATTCAAGTGCTAGGTTAATGACACACAAAAGCAAAATAGAAAAATATAACATATTGAGAATCAAAGACAAGGAATGGTGTGCATGAAATACAAACAGATGCAATGTTTTGGGTTTGGAAAACTCATTACCACACTTATTGGAATGACCAGTAAGTGAAAAAGGCATATCCTCCAAAGACACAAGTAACACCAAACAGAGTCCTATGGATAAATTTTGTCCTCTCAACTGAAAATTATACAAAAACCAAAAACCTGATACACTCAGCAAACTGACTCCAGCAAAAGACATACAGTGACGATTTTCTTTCAGAACTAGGAAGTGATGTAAATCACACACTTGGTTTTCTTTTTACTTTTACCTGGGCCTTTGGCTTTTAAAGTTTCCTTGTAGTCCTTGAGTTTGGTTAGGATTGTTTTTGCACTGTCCTTATCAACACACTACTATGATTTTGTGTGGCTGAAGGGTATCAGGCTGTTCTTGCTGAAAAGGAAACTGCAAAAACTAATCTGGAGAGATAGTTTCTGAGCCATGAGCGCTTAGCTCTGGCTCTCATGTTCGTTCTCTCTCTCTCTCTCTCTCTCTCTCTCTCTCTCTCTCTCTCTCTCTCTCTCTCTCTCTCTCTCTCTCTCTCTCTCTCTTCATGTACATTGCCTCTGAGGTTCACATTACTGGGGGATATTACAGAATTCACTTAAGAGAGACAGGAAATCCTTGCTTGGAATTCCTTGAGAAAGGGATGATATTAGGAATAGAGCCAAAAAAGACTGAAATGAGCATTTCTTACCTCTTCCAACGTCCAGCTCTGCACACTAAGCCTGATCCCTCTGGGAGGAAGCTGAAGTATCCCAGGGAAAGAGTCATTTAAAGATGGGATGAAGAGGAAGGAAAGGAGAGTGCAAGGAAAGAGTCTGATTCTGTCTCTTCCTCTTCCAAGAATTGCACAGGTCTTTATTAGAATCTTAACAAATAGATAAGCAAAATATTTCACTTATTCTTGCTTAGAAGTTGATATTAGTCCTGTCTGAACCTCCGAACTGTTCTCTAAGATTGGAGAATGTGACTTAATTTATAGACGAGGGCTACCAACTGGACTCAAGCTCTCTACTCTGACACTGGTCAGCAGAGCACCTGTGAGGTGAGGCACAGGGATCACGACAGCAGTAACTGCTGAGGGAGCCCTAAGACCTAGGGAGGCAGTGTAGCCAGAACTCAGACCCTGACAGCTACCAACAAAAGATTCTTTTGCTCTTACAGGTGTCATTAGTCTAAATCTAGAGACCCAAGGAAGCAAATTGTGTTTTTTCAATAATCTCAAACTAAAATTAACACAAGTACAGTATCATTGTAGGCATTGAATATAAAAAATCAGAAATCATGCATATCTGTGTATCAATATACAGTTATAATAGACAGTCCCAAATAATGCTCATGCTCATTTTTGTTACAAAATTAGTTATTGATCTCCCACAAGTTACCATTAATTAATGTATTAATGAATGAGGACCTATATGGCTATCATGAATTTACATTTCTAATATTTTTATAAACCTCACTATAATATAATGTCACTGTTTTACTTCTAAGGTAACTTATTTTAATCTGGGTAATTTATTTTAAAAGACCATTGGAGAAGACATTTATCTACTTCTTGGGATAACAAAAGAGTCTTTGGCAAAAAAGTTAAGAAACTTGGTCAAAGAACATCACTGCTTTTTCTGAGGACATGACACACACCCACAGCTAGAATTCAGGTCTCCTAATGGAGCATTTCTCAAGCTAAGAGTTATATAGGATTTTTTTACAGAGGAAAAAAATTTGCAGGTATATATAAAGTTAGAAATAAAACTCCTGTATGTTTACAAATGTAAAACAACTATAAAATTAATTGTGATGAAATGGAACAAAATGAATATAATTCAAATTATTTGCCTGGATGGAGGAATGAATGCTGTCATTGTTCTGCCAAAGCACCCTGAGGGTGGCCCTGCCTGTGGCAGCCCAGGTTCCGTAGTTGAGAAGTTTATATGACTCTATCGCCTGACTGAATGAGCTTGCTGCAGTTGTTTTTTTGTTGTTTTTTTTTTTTTTTCCTATTTGAACTACTACAAAGACATCCTTTGTAGATGATGCCAGATTATTTATTCTCCAGTAGAAAATATCAAGTCTGCTTCTATTTCTTTTTTGATAATCAGCAAATGTTTAAACAGCATAGCTAAGCAACAATATAATCATAAATAGGATTGCTGCAGGAGTACCTGTTGTGCTTATCCAAGTGATTCAGAGGATGTCTGCATTAATTTTTTATTGCCAT
>NW_004524811.1:2258199-2259280 GCF_000260255.1 Octodon degus
ACCACTAAGAACAATATATGCAGTGTGTTATTTGTTGAAACTGTACTTCCGATTTGATTTGAAACTGTCTCATTGCTGTTTATCAATAAAATTTTGGAAAAAAATAAAACAATATGACATGTAGTATGAGCACATTCATATGTTATTAAAAAAGAAAAGTCATGCCATATTTAAGGAAATGAAAAATTAAGACAGTGGATAAGGGTGTGCTAAAACTGATTGAGGGATTGAGAATACAGAATGGAAAAATAAGGCCCCCAAAAATCTATTCTTGCATAAAACCATGGAGAACCTTGAACTTTTCATTAGAATTAGATTTTTCACTACTGTATTCTAGAGATAAGACAGGATAGGAAGCAGCAAGACTCTGTCTTCTATCGAAACACCAACTACACTAGCAGGATATATCTGATGTGACTACTGTGAAGCTCTGAATTCCACTTGTAACTTTCAGGGGAAGGTTGGATAAGTTGTAATAAACATCGAAGTTCTTAGCACAGGATCAGGTGCCCACCCAGCCTGTGGCAGGCAGCTGTCCACATCCCCTGCAGAAGCCTCCAAACAGCATGCAGGATCCACTGTGGGCAAAAGGACCTTGTCCTCTGTATATCGATGACCTCGATTTGGATCACTAATGGCCGCTTCCAAGCAAAAATGTTGGGGACCCTTGTTTTTGCCCCTCCTCATGATCACAAGTTTTATCCTTCCAGGCATGGAGACTTCCAGGGGACATAAATGGGCTTTTTTCTTTTCTGGACACCAGATATTGAAGAATAGCACATAAAAATAAGTTACATGCATGGAGAAAATTTGAGACTATCTGCCCAAGAAAAGGTACAATAAATAAAAGCATAAACAGAGTAACAAGAAACAGCACACTCTGAGGGAGAGAATCTGAACTCCAGTTACTACATTATCAGATATAAATACTCACTGTCAACAAAAACAAAATCATAAAGCATACACAGAAAAGAAAAAATATACCCCATTCAAATGAAGAAATATATCAGTAGAAAAGAACTAAAGGAAAATCTACTCAACAAAGACTTGAACATTCTAAAAGATGGTCAAAAAATTAAAA
>NW_004524811.1:2260100-2260916 GCF_000260255.1 Octodon degus
TATAGGGTTAAATCTTTATGCATGTGTGACCCTAATCATAAAATAATGATGCCTTGAAATGCATTAGCCACTATAATCAGACGCCTATAATTCAAGTACCCATTTGAGATGAATACACACTTCTCCAAGAAAGAAATACAAATGGCAAATAAATACTTGATTTACAATGTTCAACATGATTTGTCATTCAAGAAATGCAAGTTGAAACAACACTGAGATTCCATCTAACTCCAGAAAGAATGGCTATTATCAAGAAGTCAACAAATAACAAATGCTCGTGAAGATGTGGAGAAAAGGAACATTTCTCCACTGGTAGTGGAAATGTAGACTGGTGCAGTCACTGGAAATCAATGTGGAGATTCCTCATAAAACTAGGATTACATGTTTCATTTTACCCAGCTATTTCCATTCTTAGTATTTTTCCAGAATAATCGAAAACATCATACCACAATGATGTATGTGCACGCATGTTTATAGCAGCACAATTTGTAACGGCTAAACCTTACAAACAACCCCAATGCCCATAAACTTAATTTAAAAAGATGTATTTTTATACAACTGAGTATTACATAGCTATAAAGAAAGATAAACTCAAGGCTTTCATAGCTAAACAGATGCTACTAGAGACCATATTCATAAGTGAAATAAGTCAGACTAGCACATGCAAGCACTGATTGTCTCCTTAGTGTAAGAAACTGAAAGAGTAAATAAAATCAACAGGTACAATAGGTATTGTGAAACAGAAAGAAACTACTCAAAAGAAAAGAACAACTGAGATAGGAAAAAGGAGAAAAGGAAAAAGGAAAGGGAAATATA
>NW_004524811.1:2265332-2272558 GCF_000260255.1 Octodon degus
GGAGAAGTGAAATACTTCCATGACAAAGAACAACTTAAGAATTTCATGAGAGCACAGGCCCAGGCCCAGCAAGTGAGTGAGACAACCCAGGGCTGCAGGAACTGGAATAGGACCAGAGCACAGGCCCAGCATGTGAGTGAGACCACCCAGGGCACGCGGATCCTCATTCAATCCAGTGTACAGGCCCAGCAAAGCACCCTGCAGCAGAACTCCCTGCAAAGAGGCTAGAGGCAAGACCCACCCAGCTGATTCAGGAGCAGAACAGCTTGCCAGCGAGACACAAAGGGTTCAACTCTATCGGCTGCGGCAGAAAGAAGTGGAGCACAGCAGCCAGATCCAAACAACACCCACCGGGAGGAATCTAAACTTTGTAGATCCGAACCTGGTGCTAAGGTAATAACTCTATCTAAGCTCTACACCAAAGGTCAGAAGACAGTGGTATACAAAATGACAAAGAGAAGGAACAAAATGCAGTCTCAGACCCCCAGTCCACCCAGTACAACTGCAGAAGACACTAGCACTGAGGAAAATGGAAATCACACGCCAGATATCTCTGAAATAATAGCATTGACAGTAAAGAATCAACTGCACAAAGGTATAGAAGAAATCAGATCAGAAATAATTTCGGAACTAAAAAATGTAGTGGTAACTATAATCAAAGAAGTACTAAGTGCTTCTAAAGAATACATTGATAAAGAAAAATAGAGCAGAAAATAAAAATGATGGAACCCCTGAATAAACAATCTAGGAAAGAAATAGAATCTATGAAACAGGTTCAAAGTGATATACAGGAAGTGAAAATCTCAATCACAAGCTGGCAAAACCGTTTGTGTGAAAGTGAAAATAGACTTTCTGACCTGAAAGACACCATTGCAGCTAGTGAAAAAGTAAGAAAAGATCTCTTTAAAACAACTAGGATGCAGGAAAAAAAATGATTCAATACCTACAAGACAATGCAAAGATGAACAATGTGAGACTAATAGGCATAAATGAGAAGGAAGGAGTCAATACAAGTGATATAAAAATAATATGGGCAGAAGTAATAGCAGAAAACGTCCCAAATATGGGGCAACAATCTGACATTCAGTAACCGAAGCATAGAGAACTCCACATAACATCAATCCAATTAAAACGACACACAGACATATAATAATCAAGATCCCAGAAATTCAGCATAGGAACAGTATACTAAAAGATGCTAAAGGAAAGAAACAGATCACATTTAAAGGAAAACTGATCGGAATAACAGCAGATTTCTCTTCACAAACCATCAAGTCAAGAAGAGCATGGAGCAAAGTACTTCAAGTCTTGCAAGAAAACAAATTCCAACCCAGACTGATATATCCTGCAAAACTCTCTTTCAAGTATAATGGAGAAGTGAAATACTTCCATGACAAATAACAACTAAAAAATTCATAATGACAAAGCCAAGCCTACACAGACTACCAAATGATGTTCTAGAGAGCAAATGGATCACAGCCCCATGAATGAGAATGGAAAGAATCCACCAAATAGGGCAAACAATTAAACACAGGAGAATAAGAAGTATACAACAGTAGTCTTTCAGTTATTCTTTTGTGTTCAGCAGCACTGCAAGCATGCACCTCAACACGCAGCTTTTCTAGGTTCATAACTTTTATTTTACTAATTTACATCATATGTGTAATAGAAACAAAGTTTAAAAGAAATATGGTGGGGAAATAGAAGCACTGAGAGAATGTCATAATGTATGAAAGGAATCTGAGTGACTAATATTAATTTTCGTGTCCTACAGCCGCATCTAAATGGAAGCATTTATTGCATGAACTTTTGGGTTTACCATCTTTTCATGGCATAAAGTTTTTGTGATATAGGGAAGGTCAGAAAGCTTAGCAAATTAAAGCACCTGCTTAATCAGGCAGAGCTACCAGGGGTTCTATCCCCAGAGTGTTGTTATGGCCCCGGGCTCTGAGAGGGCAACTGAGACTGGGCATGGTGGCACACACCTGTAATCCTAGCTCTTGGGAGGCTGAAAACAGTTGGCACACAACAAGTCCCATCTGTATAAAAAGAGTCTGCAGGGTCTCAATAAAAGATTGAGATTTATCTATGTTGTGCTTATATGTAATTTGTTCTCTTGTACTGAATAAACTCTATTGCCTGGCTCTAAAAAATATGTAAAGAAGTAAACACTTAAAAAGCACTAAGAAAGGCGTCTCAAGATCTGAAAACTAGTGCCAGCATACAGCTCAACAGTGCAGTACCTTCCTGGCAAGCATGAGGTCTTGAGTTTGATAAAAGACCAAAAACAAAAGATAAAGAAAAAGAAATGTCAAGATCTGAAACCCAATGCCCTGTGCACCAACTACTAAGCAAGCTATTAACTACTTGTGTCAACTCAGCTTCGCACCTTGAACAGTGGTGAGAGATTGCCTGTCCTGAGAATCTCATCACTTAGGTATGAGAATCACAAGGAAAATATTCAGACAAGTCCCAAAAACTATCAAAAGCTCTATTATCACAGGCTAGTGCTGTTAGTAAAATGTATGAAAAGTTATCAAATTTCTTGCAATAAGTTATGTGGACAGTAAAGTGAGTCTATGCAGATAGATACCAAAAGTCAATGCTAAATAATAAATATATCTTCTGAAGCAGTACTCCAGCCCCAGAAAGAAAAAATGAGCCAAGCAGACTTCTACCAAATTTCCAAACTGAGGAACAACCACCGTGCTTCTTTACTCTTTGGTCTGTATGTTTGTTGATCTTACTTGAGTCTTTAAAAATGGTGGAACTTTCAAGCCACAGGCAAATCCACTTAGTAAAAGAAAGCAACAATTGTTGTAATTGCAACCACATTAATGTGGCTGTTTTAATTTAAATTATTTCTGCACTTCTGATGGAAAACACATACAAATAATAAGAGGTAAACACATGACCAAAATATAAAACATCAAAATTAAACTCTTGAAGAAAATAAATTTAACCTGGCCTAATTCTGATTTGCAACACTGCTGTCAGATAAAGAACTGGTCTCCCTAGAAATCACTGGTGAGCGCTAAGCATCAGAAATAGTTAATGCAGAGTGCTCAGTGAAACAACGGCCCTCAGATGGTCTGACTTTTGGGGTCTGGAGCAAGAGAATAATCCTGCTTCTCCTCAAACACTAGCAAACATACACTGCAATAGCTAAAGGGCAATTTAATCTTTTCCTTCCTGGCTTAGACTAAAAATAAATATTCTGTCCCGGACCTAAGATGTCTATCCCAGTGTGCATTTCAAGAACAAGAAAGAAAAGAAAATGACCATGGATGGATGGGCTCTGTGTAGTTTCCAGCCATATAACCTTATCATCCTGGTAAGTGTCAAGCAAGAGGCAAAACAACTGTGGGAAAAGGTCTCAGTTTTTATCAGGTTTTCATGTTTGGATGAGAGCCACAGTTCTTGGCACTCTCCATGCAAATCTGCTCCCACCAAGCAGTCTAGAAGTTCTGTGATTTTACTCAAGATCTGAGGGGTAGCAAAGGACAGAGTCACATTCCAGACTACGTTGTCTGCCATGATATCACTGTCTATCACCCACGGGAAATTGTCTCCCAGTTCCCTTTCTGCTGTGACTAACAAATTCTTCCATTTGTCCTCATGCTGAAAAGCTTTGTACAGGTCCTTTTTCTCAAGGGGGAACTTTTAGTCACCAACATGTAAACTAAGTTTCACAGTCAATTAAAGAGGGAGAAAAGGGAAACAGCTACAAAGAGCACATCAATAACTCCAAAACAGCAAGGGGCATGGGCTCACTAAATCGCTTGCCACCCACAATGTAATGCAGACCTCCAGTAAAGAACCAACAGCATAATAACTTAACTTGCTAACTTAACCATCTTCAAGTACATAACTTTAAAACACTAGCACAGACGTTCATATTAGGCAAGCAGCACAATCTTTACATAGCAGAATGTTGACGGCTTTGGCATGTTCTGGTTTCTTAGCCAGTCTCTGTCTGGACAGCAGAACTGCTGGCACCCCATGGGTAAGACTAGCGTCTTTGGCTAAGCTTCCCAGAGGAGTGGAGCTCTGCATGTATCATAGGGAGTTCAGAGCACTGGTTGCAGCAATTAAAAACCTACCTGTGGGCTCAACAGACATTAAAGGCCACTTTCACTTAGCATCTCAGACTTACTTATATTCCTGTGAATTTGGTCCTCCAAGACAGGAGCTTCCACATTCCAAGTTGGAAGGTGTAGAGTGGGTTGTGCAGTAGAAGGTGTCACTGTACTCGCGTTGTAAACTGTATTTATGAGAATAATATCAGGCACTTGAACTTCACCATCGGTTACCAAAGGTTCACTTCCATTTGATGTAAAATAGGTTGTGTTTAATGTTCCTGTGGGCCGAAAACAATATATTTAGAACATTACTCAGGCTGGGCATGGTGGCACACATTTGTGTTTCCAGCACTTGGGAGGCTGAGGCAGGGGAATCCTAAGTTCAAGATCGATCGGCTTTGGCTAAAAAAGTATATTAAAAAGTACTTTCCTGTGTGCCATTACACAGAGGCAAACACAAAGAGCAAGGGAATGGCTACTCCAACTCTCTTTCGCAAGGACAGCCAGGGGAATTTCTCTGCTACCGCAAATCACACAGCTCTGTGAAAAAACTATAATTCTCTTGAGAACTTCAGGTTTAGAGACAGAATATCCCATCTAGATTCACTGTTCCCCAAAATATCAGACAATTTTACCTCACTTGGAACTCTTTAAAAAGTGGCAGAGCTTACAATGTTTCCCTCCCACCTGCTCGGTTTCTTAATTTCATCGTGACTGTGTTCTCCAGGCTGCAGGCCACAGTTGCTCAGTACCGTCCCCACCCCACCCCCACCACCGCTGCATCCCTCGGGCCCAGGGTGCCTACTCCACCCTCTGTCTCTACAGTGTGTCTGCCACTAAAGGCCACAGGACCTCTGCCTTCACTTTGGTCTGCCCCAGAGCTTGCGCTGTGCTGCAGGGAGCTGGGCAGAACACATAACTGAACATAACAGAGGTCAAATACGCACCAAGATTTAAGTCATAGAACCCAAAGAGCACAAAATAAAGGCAAAACAAGAGAAGAAAGGAAATTATTTTTATATTTGTCCAGAAGCTAAAAAATAGAATTCATGAAATAAAAATTTGTCATTAAACTGTTATCAGCTGGCTACTTTATCAATGTATCTAAGCAGACAAGACAAGGAATCAAACCTAAAAATATTTAAAAACGCCAGCTTTCTGTTTAGGTAGAAACTTAAAAACTTTCAAAGAAACAGTGTAATTTTAACCCAGTCAGTGTTTCTGAGCATATCCACAAATATAAATGACTATGATATTGATCATTCATAAGAGCACCAAAGGGAGATTTTTTTTCCTCTAAAAGCATTTACAGGGAATGTTCCAGTTGGCTATCACTTTTCTAAAGACCCATGAGCCATGAAAAACAAAAAATATATAAATAAAATGTTTAATATCAGTCTATGGAAAAAATTTCTCTACATGTACTTGACACTTGGAAAACACTAACTCCAAATCAAAATAGAAAAACAGCTGCTTTCTAGCTAACGAAGGTCACCAATTGTGTCGGCCAGTGGATTCAAAAGAAATCCTGGAGCCTGGAAGCTAAATCCAGACAAAGTGGCGCAGGTGACATGCTCTTCAAATTCTACAACTGTAAGTATGAAATGCACTAGGGAAAATGAAGATATCATCTCATTTTCAAAATAATTTTAACATGGTGATTATTAAATAAAATATATTTCATTCACATAGAAAAATGTATTAATTCATTACATATAATTTCATTGTCATCTATTTGCCAGTTGCCCTCTCCATTGTTATTTTGACATATGGAGATTTCTCCCATAATGTGATATTTCTCTAATGTGGCTCTAATGATTATATAAAGCCCATTAATTTGATTTAATTATCACTGCTAAACTTAATAATCAGCCTCCATGTAGGTCAGCAACTCCTCAAATTTTTACTCCAGAGTAATTCTTTTAAAGTGAGTCCTCATTTGAAATATTTCAATGTTGTTCTTAGCCTTTTGTTTGTAATAACTAGCCTTACTAATAATCTTGCCTTATCTTTTTGAACCTAAATGCAATGGTTAAAAACGGTAATAGCACCTGTTTACCCTTTGAACGGTTGGCTTTTTTAGACACACTGACTTGGTCTAAAACACTGTCAAAGTACTTTGGCAAAGTGTAGAGAAAGATAACACACAATGGTTGCTGCAGCTAATGTCCCTAAGGGGGGTGGGGGGGGGAGAAGGGGAACAGGCACAAAGATGGGAGACAGCAGAAGCCTAACAGAAACATTTTTAAAACTTGAACTCAGTGGAAATTTTGTTTTCAAGAATCCCTGGAAACTGACCAACAGCCAACACAGTCAGTCATCTATTATGTATTCCTTGAACACACAAAAACTAGAGCTCATGTGAAAGGCTCAAGTCAACAATTTCTGCAGATAACCCACTACTATTGTAGACTGCTGGACTGTGTTGGATTGTTTTGCTGAATTCATGCACTTATAGTATTTAGATGCCAATGGAATACCCATCTCTGACAGGACTAAACAAAAAAAGGGGGATACAAAGGAAGGACCATTTTGTATCTGTATATGCAGAATAGTTAAGATAAATATAAAGCTACTTTCTCTTAATTCAATGAGAAGAAATATTTGTACTAATAGTGTTTGGACAGGATATCATGTCTGCATCTTGTGCTATGAATAACTACTATGAGGACAACAATATGCAATGTATTAATTATTGTAACTGTCCTAGTAACCTGTTTTGAAACTGTCTCATTGCTATTTGTTTCTCAATAAAATAAAAAAACTAGAGCTCAGTAAAACTAGATCCTGTTAGTCTGCACCATAATGAGCTGTGTGAAATGCTGAGAGATCCTAGCCCACAGCGAAATGTCCATTCTTATAACATCAGGCCACCATTTTCTTCATTTCTGTTTTTAGGAAGAAATGATTAAAAGTTCCAGTCACCTAACCACCTGGGTTTCAGTCCCTTCCAAGCTCTCAAACACTGGGCAAACTCTCAACTGCCATGAAGTAAGGAAAAGAAAAGAATTTCCCTCATGAGGGAGTTGTTGGGACCAAAGTAGCCAACAAAAGCTCTTTGCACAAAATTATTTCTTCAATGGCTGTTAGTTGTTACTACAGTGATGGCAACAACAGTAACAGTGTCTTCCACAGGGCTGCTGA
>NW_004524811.1:2274748-2281878 GCF_000260255.1 Octodon degus
TATAAAAATAAATAAATAAATAAATAAATAAATAAATAAAATTATCAGTAGAAGGTCAACTATATCAAGATTATATGACTCCAAAGTGTTTTGACTCTATAAAAGAACACTTAATTATGTTTAAGAAATAATCTATAATTGTAGTGATAATAGCCAAACTTTAAGGATACCTTATAATGAATATCTGGCAATGTGCTAGGCAGAATAATGTTCTCCCAGAAAAATCCATGCCTTTATTCCCAGAAGCTAGGAATATGCTACTGTACACACCTTACACGCAAAACAGATGTTCTTGTCTTTTATCATTCTTTTTTAAATTTTATTGAGAAGAAAATAGCAATGAGATAGTTTCCAAACAGGTTAGTAGGTCAGTTACAATAATTAATGCATTGTATATTGTCGTCTTCATAGTAGTTATTCATAGTACAAGATGCAGACATGATATCTTGTCTAAACACTATTATTGTAAATCTTTCTTCTCATTGAACTAAGGGAAACTAGATGTATACCCCAACAGTTTTGTATGTACAGATATATAGATATATTATTTGACCACATAATGGTCCTTCATTTATACCCCCTTTTTTTAGTTTTGCAGAGATGGGTGTTCCATTGCCATTTAAATATTGTAGGTGCATGAATTAAGCAAAATAATACAATACAGTCCAGTAGTACACAGTAGTAGTGAGTTATCCACAGGACTGGCAATGTCAGAAGTTGTCAACTTGGTCCTTATATAGCTCAGCATATTAACATGACTTTAGTTTTTTTAAAAAAATAATTTTATTGAGAAAGAAATAGCAATGAGATAATTTCAAAACCAATTAGTAGGACAGTTTCAATACTTAATACATTGCATATTGTTGTCTTAGTGGGTATTCATTCTATAAGATGCAGACATGATATCCTGTCCACAAACACTATTAGAACAAATCTTTCATTGAATTAAGAGAATGTCACTTTATATCTATTGTAACTATTTTGAATATACAGATACAAAATGGTTGTTCATTTGTATCCCCTTTCTTTGTTTAGGTGCATGAATTCAGCAAAATATTCCAATATAGTCCAGTACTCCATAATAGTAGTGGGTTTTCCGTAAGACTGGCAATGTCAGAAGTTGTTGACTTGACCCTTTTACAGCTCAGCATATTAATATGGCTTTGCTTTTTATACTTCGTTCTTATATTTTTCTGCTGGATGGTTAAAACCAAGATAAAGCCAGATCTATGCAACAAGAAATGTAGCTTTTGTATCTGACAAGGTAAGTCAAATCCCCTCAGGATTTACCCTGAAACCCTGTACCACACTTTGTAGATCCTTTGTCAGTGTCAGTCATGTGGATGAGTAACAGTCATTGCCTGACCAATTTGCTCTCTGTGAAAGCCTGAGAGAATGTTTTCTCTCCATGTGACTCTCCTTAGGTGTACTCTACATCATCGATCACTTTCCTCTGTGGCTCCACAATCTCCTTGATCAGAAAATTTGGGACACAACTGAGTTACATGATGTTACAGTACAGGTTCTCCTATGTTCTGAGTCTTTACTGACTTTGAAAGGCTAAGGCCAAAATATTGGCTGTCCTTGCAGCCCTTCTTCTTCTCTAATTATTGTCTGCAAACTTAAGTTGTTAACCCTCCAGAAGACAAGCTTATTGTTATTACTCTACAATATAGGCAGTTGAGCTTAATCACTCTCTGGTGAAATATCAAACATCTTAGGTATAACATGGAACAGATATTTTCTAAGTAAGATAAAATGATGCCAAGGATCTCCAGATGGGGAAATTATATTAAATTATTCAGAGAAGCCCAATGTAATCCAGTGCAAGGGTTTTGATGCACAAAAGAAAGAACTAAAAGAGTAAGTGTGAGAAAGACTCAAAGGGACATGGCTTGTTTTGAAAATAAAAAGAAGCCATAAGCTAGCCAATGTGAAAAATCTTTAGGTGCCAGCAAAAGCAAGCCAAAGATCATTGTCTAGAGCTCCAGAATGAACGTCTTAATCCTCAAATTGTAAGACCTAATTTGGGCTACTGATTCTAATGACTTTTTTTCTGATTTTAGTTGTATTTTTTCTATTTTATAGTTTTAATAACTCTTAAGACAATAAATTTTTGCTTTAATCTACTAAGTTTTGTGGTGATCAGCAATAGGAAGCTTAGCAAGTGCTGTGAAGGGCCTATACTATAAGCGGCAAAAGAGTTAACTGCTCACCAAATCTATGAAATGACATACTAGCCCCTTTTCACAATTTTGAAGAGAGGGCACCTGAGGCTTAAAGTTAATTAATTCACCCCAAAATTTGATTGGGATGTGACACACAGATAGATATACATACTCCAATGCACTTCATCTCTTGACAAAGAATGCTGTTCTTTTAAAAATCAACCATATATGCTTGCAGAATTTATCTTCCTACAATGTGATTTTAAAACTAATTCCTTATCTTTGTGTTTCAACCATGTGGAACGCATTTACTTTGCATTTTCTCTGTGCCAGAAACTTCATACTTACTCAGCTGAAAACATAAAATTTAGTAAAAGGTTCTTACCATCAAGATGTTTATACATTGGTTGACAGAGGCAAGCGTGTAATGCAAAAATATAAACCATGCTGTGATTACTTTGAGAATGAGATGCGTAAGACAGGCTTGAGACAAGGAAGTACAGTGATAGTTTCCATTTCCTTTAAGAAAATCAGGAAAGCTCTCTTTGGAAAGCAAATACTTACAAATTTAAAAGGGGTCACATATTTCCTAGTCTGAGTTAAGTATTTGTGGGCACAGGAGTTTAAGTGTAGTTAGTGGAACATTTGCTAGAGAGAACAAAGAGCAAAAGAGAAGGGAAAATGCAGGACTACGTCACTAAACATGGTAGCCCAAGGAGCACAGTAAGAGAAAAGGCTGGCAAGCAGGTGGAAGCCAGATGGGAATAATAAGTCTTGTTAAAATTTTGGAATTTAGCTTGTTGTGACAAAAAATTCTTGAGGAGTTTTAAGTCAGACAGAGCTGTGTTAGAAAAATTGCAGTGGCAGCCACCAGAGTGATTCTTGAAATGGGTCAAGCCAGATGCTGAAAGACTATGTGCGAAGAGTATGCCCCAAGCAAAAGAAACAAGGACAAAAAAGTACTGCAACAGCCAGCTCTTTCAGACACAGAGATCCTTGTGGACAGGAGGGAAAGGGTCAAAGGATTCCAAGATCTCTGGTCTGAATGACTTGCCAACGAGGGTAGGTGCTCCTCCTTCGTGCTGTTTGTCACACATTACAATTCTTCCCTCCCATTCAGTGGGCATACATGGAGGGGCTGCTCTCTCTGGCCTTTTGAGTGGGGCCTTGCAACAACTTCAGAGTCATAAACTGACAAGGACTGCTTCCTCAGGGAGAGCTACTTGTTTTATTACTGATACAAAAGCTTTTGTAACTTTGGCACAGTAGCCATGAAGACTTGAACAGGTCCACTAACATGGTCCCTGAAGGACCTCAATGAACACAGCTCCTACCTTCCTGCAAAGAACACACAGCATTCATTAGAAACCAACCTTTGCAGTTTTTAAGCCACCAGTATTGGGGGATTGTTTGTCGTTATTATTACATAGCAGAGTCTATCCACACTGATACAACAGACAATAGGAAATGAGCAATAACTTTGCAGGAGCTTAATTTTGTAGTTATTGTTATGCATATATTGAATATAAAATGCTTACAAAACTTATGAGGGGAAATCCAAATGCCAGACTCCCAGCTGGGCCGCTTCCTTGTGCTCCCAGAGAACACACTGCTTACACGCAGCACACAGACACTGGGAGGGATTACCTTTCTTCGGCAGGTCTCTGTCTCAAGGACTCCAGTGCTAGCATTCCTGCTAGTCCCAGTAATTATTGGTTGACTACAAATGATGAATGAGGTGATGGAAATGGATAGAAAAAGGTCTTAGAGCGATGTGAGGAGAGAGATTAGGAAAGACTCCCTAACACCCAGGGGAAACATAGAGAATGACAGGTTTCAGGAAGCTAAGAGTGGCCAGAGAGATAAAAGGGACTTCAGAGATGATCAAATGAAGGCTGATTTGCAATCTGTCAGGGGACGCGTCGACACCAAGAAGATGACATCTAGAAGGCACAGCTGGGTGGAGGGAAACACTGCCAGCACCAACTAACAGGAGCAGACAGGAGCAAACACAGAGTGGGCAGCAGCTCCTTGTTTTAAAGTCTTGTTGAAATACATCAGGATTTCAAATGCAAGAAACTGGATAAAGAACACATTGGCAGCTTCAGTAAGAAAAATGTAGCAGCAGGGAAGGAAGAGAAAGGAGGCATGACCAGGCTGCAGGGCAATGAGAGCAGATGGAAACTTGGCGTGTCAGATCAGAAAGGGCCTGGGGCCCTGGGCTCTGAATTTCTCCCAACCTTGCAGCTGCCTTGATGTGGCTGCCCAGGGGCCTTGCTTTGTGTACAAAGGTTTTGAACACTATTTCAGAAAGCCTGAAACACAATATATAACTTCAGGATTGAGGAGTTTAAGTGGAAAAAAAATACTTTCATGTTTGAGAATTCTATTGATAAATTTGTACCAAAAGCCATAGTTATAAGACGAATTTAGAGATTTAAATAAACAATATGGAGTCAGATCACAACAGCAGACAGAATCTTACTTGTGGTGGGGGGGGTGTTAGTAAATAAGGAATGGAAGTTTCTCTGTGGTAAAATTGTATTCAAAATGCAAGAGTACAAGTTAAGAAATGGAGATTCTTATAATTCCAAATTTTGTAAAAGCCACAAGCTGCTATGCTATTTGCTAAGAGAAAAGAAAAGTATTTAAATTCAGTGATCTCCAGCTCTGGCAGCATTTTTGGAGCAGAAAGTCATTTTTAAAGAGAAATGTTTCTTTGAGTTCAAGAAGAGTAAACTCTTTTCTATATTCCCTATGCCATTACAATGCTTCTTTTTTCTTCACTACAAAAATAAAAGAATAATAAGACATAGGCACACCTTTCATAGCATTAAAAAAAATAGACAAGTAAGTTTAGGCCATTTTTATAAACTTGTAGCTAAAAAAAAAAAAAAAACTATTTTACTTTATTCTATTCAGTACTGAGGATTGAACCCAGGGACTTCTCACTGAGCTGAATCCCTGCCCTTTTTTCTAAACCACTAAGTTGCCCTGGCTGGGCTCAATCTTGAAATCCTCCTGCTTCAGTCTCCCAGAGTATTAATATTTCCAGCATACACCACTATACTTGGCTAAGAAAGTTTATTTTAGATGCAGATGAGTGAATGAGCCTTTGATAGCAAGTCTTTAACAGACTGGGAAGGCAAGGGGAATATTCTAACAAGACTTTAAGACCATTAAATTGAAATGAACAATCACTTGAAAAAGTCAGTTCAGACCCATGCCTTGGTAGGATTCCTGCCACATAGTCAACCCAATGCCAGAGACATTTTTTAGAAATCCAAACAAACCAATTATTGCCAAAACCAACAACAAAAAGCTTTATTCCCTACTTTTTCTTCTAGGAGTTTTCTAGCCTTAGTTTTAGCTTTCAATCTATTTTAGTTTAAATTTTTTATATTAGAGTTTGATTTCATTAGTTTGCCCATAGATATCCAGTTCCCCAACACTAATTGTTCAAGAAAGTACCCTATTGCCATTGTGTATTTTTGTTGTTGTTGTTGTTGTTGTTGTTGTTGTTGTTGTTGAAGAACAGATTACCAGGTGTCCCTGGGCCTTCTGCTCTATTGGTCTCCATGTTTGTTTTTCATGTTTCCACTATGTGCGGCCTGCCATGGTCCCCTAAGAATATTTATTTATTTATTTGTTTGTTTAATGTATTTGGTACAGGATCTTACTGCGCAGCTTGGAGTCATAGCGATCCTTCTGTTTCAGCTTCCCCAGTGCTGGGATTATAGGTATGCACCACTATATCTGGTTTTGGTGGCTGTCTCAACACACCAGGGGCAGAGCCAGCATGGTATGTGGTACTAGAAATCAAACTTGGGTCCTTGCACTTGCCTAGGCAGACACTCAGGCCACTGAGCTATCTCTGCAGCCCTTATATGAATTTTAGAATTGTTTAAGTACTATTCTGAAACATACCACCAGGATTTGGCTAGATAGTACATTGAATATGTAGGCCACTTTTGGTAGGATGGACAGTTTAATAATTTTAATTTGCTCAATCAAGGAACTCAGAACATTTTCTCTTTTATTTGCATCTGCTGTAATTTCTTTCACTAACTATTATTTGGTAGTTTTTGTGCACAAGTTTTCCACCTCCTTGGTTAGTTTTATTCCTAATTATTTTATTCTTATTAAAAATGATATCATATTGATAATGACTTCTTAGGTTTGACAACAGAAGCATAGGCAATAGAGACAAAATAGAAAGTGAAATTGCATCAGATTAGAAAGTTTATATGCAGCAAAGGAAAAAACAAAATGAAAAGAAAATGAAAAAATACTTCCAAATTATGTATCTGATAAAAGGTTAATAGGAAAAATACATAATGACAACTCAGTAGCAATAAGATAAACTAATTTTTTTAAAAATAAGCAAAGGCTGCAGCAGACATTTTCCAAAGAGAACATAGAAATGGCCACCCGACAAAGGAAAGTGCTCAGCATCACTGTCCATCTAGCACATGTAACTCAAAGCCACAGCGAGTTATTTCTTCCAATTGTTAAAATGGCTATTAGCAGCAACGAAAAGGTTACAAATGTTGAAAAGTATATGGAGAACACGCAAGCCTTATTACTATTGATGGCAATGTAAACTGGTAAGTTGCTATGGAAAATGGGGTAGAGGTTTTTCAAATAATTGATAATAAAATGACCCACCAATTTCACATTGGAATGCATATAGCCAAAGGAATTCAAGTCAGTTTCTTCTATCTATATTTCATGTTCATTACAGCTTTATTCACAATAGTAAAGACATGGAAGCTACTTCAATGTTTACCAGTGTATGATTGGATAAAGTAGAGGTGATGTATTGTTTATATACACAATATAATATTATTCAGCTTTAAAAAAAAATAAGGAAACCATGACATTTGTGAAAATTTTGATAAACCTGGAGGACTTTATGCTAAGTGACATAAACCAGACTGTAGACAAACAAATACTACATAA
>NW_004524811.1:2283663-2295874 GCF_000260255.1 Octodon degus
TAAATATTAAAATTAAATTGTGAGTTCAACTAAGAGGCCAGAATGTAGTATATCATATGTACAAATATGTGATTAATTCAGAGTACTCACACAATATTTGATTAGTTAACATATACAAAAATATCAGCTAAGAAAAAGTTTTCATGATAGTACAGGATTACTAAGAATAAAACATAACAAAAATACTGGAATGGCAAATATATGACCAGCACTTCTAACAATTTGGGGATAGGATATCCCACAAAGTTCTAGTATGTGGTGAATGTGGACAGTGTCCATGATGCTTACTGGTGACCAGGTGTCCCTTATGGGACTGAGCTACTGCTATTTCCTTGATATCCACCCTGTAGACCCAGATGGAATCATGATCCATAGGGTGCAGGAGAAGTCCATGTGTAGAGTATGCTGATGGAAATATTTTGCTGCTGTATACAAATGAATAAATGAAAGGCTGCTATTGTATAACCTCTTTTTCTCCTATGTTTAGTTGCTTGTCCTATTTGGTGGGTTCCTTCTATTCTCATTCATGGAGTTGTGGTCATTTTAATCCCTCTCTAGAATCTTTTTTAGTAATCTGTGTAGGGTTGGCTTTGTTGTCATGGAATCCTTTACTTATTCTTTGTCATAGAAGTATTTCACTTCTCCATTAAACTTGAAAGAGAGTTGGGCAGCATATATCAGTTTGGGGTGGAATTTGTTTTCTTGCAAGATTTATAGCACTTTGTTCCATGCTTTTCTTGACTTGATGGTTTGTGAAGAGAAATCTGCCGTTACTGCGATGGGTTTTCGTTTAAATGTGATCTATTTCTTTTCTTTAGTGGCTATTAGTGTACTGCTCCTGTGCTGAATTTCTGGGTTCTTGATTTTTATATGTCTGGGTGTAATTTTAATTGGGTTGATGTTATTTGGAGTTCTATGTTTCAGTTACCTGAATGTCAGATAGTTTCCCCATATTTGGGAAGTTTTCTGCTATTACTTCTGCCCATATTCTTTTTACATCATTTGTATCGACTCCTTTTTCATTGATGCCTATTAGTCTCACATTGTTCATCTTTGCATCATCTTGAAATTTTGAGTTATCTTTTCCTGCATCCTAGTTGTTTTTAAGAGATCTTTTCCTACCTTTTCACTAGCTGCAATGTTGTCTTGAAGGTCTGAAACTCTGTTTTCACTTTCACTCAAATGGTTTTGCCAGCTTTTGATTGAGGTTTTAATTTCATGTATATCACTTTGAATCTGCTTCCTGCATTCTATTTCTTTCCTATATTGCTCATTCAAGGATTCCATCATTTTTCTATTCTCCTCTATTTTTTTAGTCAGTGTCTTCTTTAGAAGCACTTAGTACTTCTTTGATTATAGTTATCATTTCTTTTTTTAGCTCAGAAATTATTTCTGATCTGACTTCCTCTATACCTTTCTGCAGTTGTTTCTTTACTTCAAATGTAATTATTTTAGAGATTTCAGGTGTGTGATTTCCAATTTCTTCTATGCTAGTGTCTCCTGCATTTGTTCTGGATGGACTCAGGGCCTGAGAATGCATTTTGCTCCTTCTCTTTGTCATTTGGTATACCACTGTCTTCTGGCCTTTGATGTAGAGCTTTGGAGCAGTTATTACCTTAGCACGAGGCCTGGATCTATCAAGTTCAAACTCACCCAGGTGGGTGTGGCTTGGGTCTAGCTGCAGTGCTCCACTTCTTCCTGCTGCAGCCCTTAGACGTGAACCCACTGTGCCACACTGGCAGGATGTTCTGCTCCTGGGTCAGCTGGGTGGGTCTTGCTTCTAGCTTCTCTGTAGGAAGTTCTGTCACAGTTTTCTACACTGAGCCTGGCTGATAGAGGGAGTTCTACTCACATGCTGTGCCTGCACACTGGCTGCTGTGAGGATCCAGCAGTCCCTGGGAGGTCCCACTCACATGCGGGGCCTGATTGCTGGCTGAAGTGAGGGTCCAGAGGGCCCTGGATGGTCCCACTCCTTTAGTTCTTTTAAGAAATAAATTAGTGTCTGACTACAAGTCTCAGGCCTAAGTATAAAATCCCTGTAAAACTTGTCATCACATTGCATATCCAAGTCACTTGTATTTCTCCCTAGCTACTTTACGAGCAATTAGACTCTATTGGTTATGGGATGATAGAGTTAAGGATTATAGAATTATGGGATTACTATGACAATTATGAGATTACTATGACAATTCAGATGTTGTAAGATAATTATCTGAAAATAACTATTCATAAGCAAACACAAATTATTTATCTTCATAATGAAATTTATAAATTTACAAAAGAATTTCACAAATAATGCTGCACTTGACTTTCCTAACAACACTGTGAAGGGCAAAATGATTGCTTCTCATCCCTCAGGGAAGGTAAAACATGTAAAGGCTAATAGCCCATAAATGAAAGACTGAGATGGCAAACCTGGACCTTCTAATACTAAATGACATGTTCCTCCTCCTGCAGCACATGACTCATGGCTGGGCTATTACCACCAAAGAAATGAAATCCCAGGTATCAGTGGACTGCCTTCCTTTCCAATTTCTCTCTGAAAGTCTTTCAAAACCTGAGTGATTATTGTGAAGTCCAAATCTCTAGCCAAGTTGTAAGTTGAGGAACAACTCAAGGCCCTACCAAGTGCAGAAATGTGAAGCTAAGCTTCACCTCCGCAGCCTCAGGTGAGTTCGGGTGAGACACACCATGCTGCTGCTCCCTCCGAAGGCCTGCTGCGAAAGAAGTATTCGAGATGCTCAACCCTCCTCTTCAGAACCTTTTTCTCCACGTGACTTCATGCACAAGAGAAGCCAAAACAGACAAAACTAGAGACAGACTGCACATCTGCGCTTGTTAGCAGCAGGCTTCTTTATCTTCCCCTAATCACTATCCTGTCATTATTATGGCTTTGCTTCTGCAAGCTGGAGCTCCTATACACAATCAACATCACAGGATTCCTTTACAGCCCCCACAGGCCCAGAAATAACTACAAACTTTGGGAGATCACAGAGTTATGAATTTCAGCTGAACAGAACACCTTTAAAAGTAAGCAGAATTTCATGAGGTTTTGTAAACAAAGACATAAATCTGTTGCGTTGCTCACTGCAACAATGAACATCTCGGCTATAAAACAGGAAATGTTTATTCAGACAGATTTACTTCAGTGTGGCGATGTTAAATCATGGGTGCAGGACTTGGGAGAAGAATGCCTTTGAAAATGTGCAGGGAGACTTGTACTTTCTAAACTTTTACCACATATAAACAAAATAGCATTGAAGATTGTTGTTACTTTCCAATCTCTCTCTGAACTTCTTTCAAAACCTGAGTGCTCATTGTGAAGTCCAAATCTCTGTAGCCAAGTTGTAAGTTGAGAAACAGCTCACGGCCCCGTCAATTTGTACTACTAAAAATTAGTAGTCTCCCTAATTTCATAGGTAAGCAACATAAAAATCCATCCTTGGTATATACCCAAGAGAAATGCAAACGTAACGCTGCATAAAAATTTATACATGTCCTTCATAGCCAGATAATGAATAATTCACAATAAGCAAAAGAAGAAAACAACCCAAATGCCCATTAATTGATGGATAAACAGTATTATATCTATACAATGGAATATTATTCAGTCATAAAAAGAAAGAAAATATTGATTACGCTATAACTTGGATGAAACTTTAAAACATTATTCTAAGCAGGAAAGGCCAGTCACAAAAGATCACAGATGGTCATATGATATGTCTAGCACAGGGTCATCTATAGAGGCCGAAAATAGCTTATGCTTGTTTAAAGCCGGGGTACAGAGAAGGGAAGAAAGACAGTGGTAGCTAACGCATACAGAATTTCTTTCTGAGGTGATGAAAATGTCCTAAAACTGATTGTAGTCGTGATTAGACTTCTCTGTAAATCCATATTAGAGGTCACCGAACCACACACCTGAAGCAGTGGAATTGTATAGTACAACAATTAAATTTCAATAAAGCAGTAAAAATTGTCCTTTAAAATTTAATAAGTAAAAGTGACCTGCTTTAACCATTGTTTTAATACCATTTCCCCTCCACCCTCTGTCTCAGAAGCTTCTAAGTACTGGGACACTTAAAAGTGTGTTTTAAATTCATATTTCTGTCAGGCCTTGGGAATGAAAGGAAATATCTTAGTGCTTGCTGAACACCGGACAGTGTACTGCAAGAAGCCAAACTTTTCAGAATGCCAGGGCTCTGACTAAGGATGCTGCTCTAAGTCTGACCTTTCCAGAGACGGTTAAGTCAAACTCTGACTGGAGTGCCAAACAGCAGCAACTCCCCAGGGGCACTGAGAGGGCCGAGCGGCGCTGCAGCTGAGGCACATTTTCTGTCATGGCCTATTGGTCACTCTCTGACTTTGACATGTCTCACCTTCACTGGCATTGAGGAAGCCCCGAATTCCCAGATCCTTTTCTCTCCTCTCTGATCACTCTTCCTCTTTTTCCTACTCTCTCTTCTTCCTGTATCTATCATTAAACTCTAGCATCTTCCATTGTTGTGCTAGCTCTTAATTAATACATTGTGTCTATGCAGTTTAATGATTCCCACTGCTTTAGCTACCACTGACTCATGCATCCTTAATTGCAGTTGGAGCCCCTGTCTCAGCTTCTCTGTTGGGTGTTTCTAGCTCCAAATCTGTAACAGTGGCCTGGGGGTTAAATTCTAAGATCAACTCATACCCCAAATAATACACATCACCTCAGTTTCTCTTTAAATTCCCTTGGGGAGGCCACGTGTCAGAGTTCCTGCCTTGGCCCACTCTGTACTGTTGAATTGTGCAAGATATATCCACGCCCAGTACGATTCTATGGCACCTCTACCTTTACACACCAAAACTCCACATGTGCCCCACTGGCCTGCCCACACTCTGACACCTTTACTCTCCACATGCACGGATGCCTCTATAGGAAACCCCTGGCTACCAAAGCCTAAACTCCAGGAGTCGTTTTTCTCCTCTTCCTCACCAAAGCTCATCAATATGATGCCTGTTTATTTAATGACTTGTTTCAAACTTTCATCACCTTTCATTTAGCTGGAGTGCAAACTTGTCTCCCTACCTTTCCTTTTTTTTGCCTCCAATTTGGTATCTCGCACTATTGGTTTTTGCACATACAAATATGATCAGATTTCTCCTCTCTGCAGCGATTTTGCAAGCATTTTTGTAGCAAATAACACAGTCCTCCCTCCACAGTCACAGATTTAACCAACCACAAATGGAAAGTATTGTGGGCAAAACAACTGCATCTTCACTGGAAATCCACTGACTTTATTATTCCCAAAACAATATAACTACTTGCATACCATTTACACTGTACTAAGCATAATAAGGAATCTATAGGTTATTTTGAGAGGATTGCATAGGTTATATTTCATCTATATTATCTAATCTCAGAGACTTAAACATCTGTGGATTTTGGTATCCAAGGGAGGCCTTAGGTCCCATCTGCCATGTACATAGCAGGATAATGTATTATTTTCAAAATATCACATAAAATTCTATACCCACAATAAATAGGACCCTTATTTTACTATGATTAACTTACTTTGTAAGTTTCAAATGAATAGAAACCAATACATGAAAATATAATAGGTAGTTGTGATAAAATAAAAAATTCAAAATCATTAGCAATAGAATTACATAAGCATCATTTTGTTATTATTTATCTTACTGATTGCATGCATCTAAAGAATCGTAGAAAAAAATAAAAAATTGTGATTCATATTACTAGGTATCCACCAATGGCAATTACTTTTTCTTCCCAGGAGTTCACCTTTCAATCTTAGACTACTGTTCATTTAAAAGAGACTCTAAAATGCATATACAAGTAAATGTACCTGTCACATATTTTACATGGTTGCTGAGTCCTGCCTGATTAAACCTTCATATGTAATATTTAGAGTGTGTTTTTGAATTAACTTTTAAAAATGAAAGTTAAAGCAAATAAGCTGGGGAGATAGCTTGGAGGTCTAAGCACCTTCTTAGCAAGCACAAAGACCCTGGTTCAATCCCCAGGACCTTATGCCATGCTGGCCCTGTGACAAGCCAGCTAAGGAAACCAGGTGTGGTGGCACACACCTGTAATCCCAGAACTGGGTAGCAAGACCCTGTACCAAATAAATAAATAAATGATTTTTTAAATTAAAAATTAAAGCAAACAGTTAATCCTTTAACCTCCTCTTCAAAACCATGACTTCATGGGATTAAATTTGAAAACCAGTGATTGGTAGGTGCTAAAGCCCAAACCTCTTACTATGATGTGAAAGATTCCAAGTTAGTTGACTTTATCAACAAGCCACATGTTCCCACACCTGCCAAACTTTTACCCAGTTCCCTAAATCCATCGCCTGTGTCATGTAGCTCTGCTATATGCTTGACATTTTTCTACCAAATGTAACCGTGAACTACTGCCTTCTAACAACTTATCATTCAGCTTAGTAACAAAGATTAAAGTGCTAACCTCCTGATAAGGCAGGACTTCCTCCAAAGCACCTTTATATAACTCTGTCTTCATTATAAGTCACCTTGTAGGATGATTATATTTTCCTCAACCATGAGCACCTAAGGACTAGTTTTTATTATCACATTTATTAACACTTTTATTGTACAAAATAATGAGTCTCAAGGTAAAATCCATTTCCCTGCACGCGTATGTTGTGTTTTCATCATATCCACACCCTCCCTTCTGCCCTTACCTAGCTCTCATTTTCTTCTTCCCAGTTCCTTTCCCCTTCACTAACAGATACTCTTCCTTTAGGTTATCTTTTTAAATTCCCATGTTTCTGACTGAGATGGGATAGAACATCCTTATGGTTTTTATTTATATTTCCCTGGTGGCTAAAGATATTTAGCATTTTTTGCATATTTATTGGCCATTCGAATAAGAAGCACTAAGTTAACTGTCTGAGCTCGCATGGCCTTTCAAAGTACCTACAAACAAGTATCACTATGTAAATGACTTCAATTAATTAATGAGTATTAATAACAATATCCAGTACAGTGATTACAGCGGTTGAAATTGCATATTTGCCTAAGACAGTCCACAGCTAATCTTATTATTTGACCATTTAGGTTAACTCAGTGATAAGCAGTAATCACCATTCTAAACCACGCTAATTTTAATTTCCCCCCTTTTTTGGTTTGTTTTTAAGGAAGGGTCTACAGGGTGTTCAGGGTCTCACTACTAGATCGGACTCATAGTGATCCGCCTGTTTACAGCCTACCAAGAGCTGGGATTGCAGGCGCGCCCCGCCACCATGCCCAGTCTCAATTGCCATTTCAGCATGCCCTGGGGGTCGGGGTGGGGCTGGCATGGCAGGCCCAGGAATTGAACCCATGGCCCTGTGCCTGCTTGCAGGCATTTTAACCAAGTGATCTATTTGGCCAGCCCTGCTAATTTTAATTTTGACTTCATGTTCTTACATAACGAAATTACCCACCAACAAAAGAGAGCAAGATGGCCAGTAGAACAACGAGAGCGCAGATACACGGAATCAAGACCAGCAATAGGAACCGGAGAAGATTCACGGTCGCCAGCTTCTGAGAACAGCCGTCGCCCATGTTATTGTCATCAACTCCCAAGACCTAAGAGAAGAGAAGAAAATGAAACATGGCTTTAATGTTACACAGCAAACCAATGCATGGTACGAATTTTAGCTTACAGTTATCCATTGAGAATGGCAGCATTCGTAAGAGATTTTACTGCATATACTTGAGGGTGTGACGAATAGCCACAAATCACTCTAATAAACAAACCAAGACATCTTCTATGTCTGAAACATTTTTCCATAATAGACAAACTTTTAATGGTATTCCAGCTTAATTTTTTAACTTATTTATTGGTTTGGTATTATTCCAAAGAGCTATTAATCACCAATGTGAGAACTCACCCTGACCCAGACCTGTATGCAAAGACTGGATAGTATAAAGCTAAAATATTCATCTGTAGGCAAAGAAGGGACACTAACTACCCATCATTTTTATTTGTCTCATTAGTCATAGCCCAAATTGGCATGAATCTGGTCACAAGAAGTTTTCAGGCACTAATAATTCAGCAAGATTTAGTGAGACATGGTCTGTTTGCCAGTTAAACACTAACAACTCTGAGGATATGCTGGGCCGTCACACTGTCCTGAATCCCTCCACTATGAGCAGATCATGGGGCAACACAGGATTGTTGCATCAAGTGCTTTAAATTGTGCTTAATTCAATCTTTTGCCAGAAACAATGTCTGGGAATTTATTAAGAACATCTAGCAGAGGCCAGTGACTTTTTTCAACAAAGTCTAAGATGACACTAAAAGTGCTCTGAGTCATGGTGCACTACTCCTTCGGTCCGCTTAGTGAAAATGCTTCCCGTGATTCCCTATTAAACTTCTGACTCTGTACCTCTACCTCTGTTTCAGAGCTTGAACTATAACCTCTATGCAAATATCTCCTGCACTTCTCTCGAGTCCTGAGCTTCCTCTCAAGTTGCACCAAGCTTTTCCAGTGTCTTATGGTTAGCAGCTCCTTTATTCAACGTACCTAAAGCCTAAGTGAATCTTCTCTTGCTCATTCCCTCCTGCCCTCCGTGTTGTAGTCACAGACACGCCAGTGTTCCAGGAGCTCACTCCCCACAGCACTGTCAGCCCATGCCACACCTCACAAGGTTTTGTTGGCTCTTCCTCTAAAATAAGTATCTATTATATTCCTTTGCAAGGAATTATGGACTTCCTGGCAAAGGTCCTTAAAAACTGAAGGAGCTTTGTTACAAGGCCTTATCATAATCAAGAATGTGTTCTGACAACATTAGATTTCCCAGCAAGTCTCCAATCATTTTCCACAGAAATGCGAAGCCAGCTCTGCTGGATTCTTCCAAGTTACGAGACACATGCGATTCTCCAATTTTTCTTTATTTTACCTTCATCGGTTTCAATTTTTGTTCAACAAAACATACTGTAATCTGTGTCCACTGCATGCAGTGTATGAAGTAGAATCTGTCATTATAAGACTTCTCAACACACACACACACACACACACACACACACACACACACACACACGCTTAAAAAAATTGTCTAAAAGCACTTATGGTGTTAGCTTGCATGGGATTAATTTTCCTAGGCTCATGTCTTTACCGACCCATTTCCTCTGTACCAGAAGTTTAAGCAACCAGCCTGTATGAGATTATCATAGTTAATTTACAAACAATCTTCAAGGTGACACAGCACTGGCAGAATACGGTATAGAATAGCACACTCACTACAACAGCAGCACTGGATGGGTGGTACTCTTTCAGGCTTGTAGATAACATGTGTTAGGAAAATCAGAGATAATTCTAGGTCTACAGGCCCACAGAAATGTGGCAGAATCAACTTCATTCACTCACAATTTCATTCACTCAACAACTGAATGCTTAATAATTATATTAAATGCTTGATAATTATAAATAATTATAATAAATAGTGATAGACATAACAAAGATTTCAAACAAATTATTCATTTGAAGCTCACAGTCTTAACAGAGAGACAAATTATGTGCATAAATAATTATATTTCAAGGTTGCAAATGATGAATACCATGAGACTGAAAGCTAAAGTGCTACAGGAATTGAAAAGAAGAATATGATTTTTTGTTGAATGATCAGGTAAGACATCATAGAGAGAGAAACACCTGAGCCAGCCATAATTCCGAGAAATGAACCCCCGGCAAAGTACCCTTGTTAGGTGTAAAACATGTAAAATATATCCAGAGGGGTAAGGAATTATGAACTTCCTTGCATTCCTACATTATAGAAGAAATTTCCTTATTAAAGTGCTCCCAGAAGAATCACAGGGATAATCTTCTTGGGTGGCAATGCTTTTTGCTATCTGGAATCCTGCAAGGAAGCACATTCCATTTAGTATCCATAAAACAAGAGCCAGTGGAGGAAACGCTAGCGCCTTAGGTGACTATTTTGTACATCAAAAAGTACCTCCAGAAACTGTACTCATGATTAGTCCAAATATTTTCAGTTTCTCTAGGAAATAGGCTGAAATTTAAGGGAGAAAAGAAGAAAATACTCAGAAGAAATGCAATATTCTAGCATTCTCTCTTTAATTGTAAAACTTTATTCTTGCCCTCATAACCACTGGGGACTCCTGCTGCAAAAGCTGCCCCATTCAGAGGTCCTCTGGGATGTCTCTGAACACAGGCCTCTCAGACAGACTTTACTTGCCTGTGAAAAATGCCAGATGAGACAAATAGGAGACTCCTTATCTCTGCTTCAGTGAAGCCTGAGCAATCCTGTCTGCAGGCATGCCTCTCCCCAGTCTACTATCCACATCCCTGAAACTAAACTCACCAGAGGCATGGCATGTAACTTATGCTGTGCACATATCAAAATGTATGCCATTGTTATATTTTACTAATTGTGTTATAAAAGTTTTCTACTTTTATCTTAAGAATGATGCTTATTTTAAAACCTATCTTGTTGATTTATATAACATAATAACATCATATGCCTAATTAGGATATTTTCTTAACTTAATTTAGTATTTGTCATACTCTGGGGTTTTGCAAGGGGAACACAGTACAATATAGGACACCTAATTATAAATTTTTTTATAATAGTCACCTGAAGAGTTGTGTACAAAAAGAGTGCAGTAAAACTGTCCACATACTAAAGACCAAAGAATCCAGCTAAGTGCCTGGGTCCCAAGGTAATGTCCTGCATGAGTCCCGCTGAACACCTAGAGCCCATGACAGTGCCACCCACAAGTCCAAGTGGAGGCCAAGAGCCCATGACAATGTCGTTTACAGGCCTATTTTATAGATCTGCACTGAGAAAGGTCAGTGGTGGACGCTAGAATGTCCATGTGAGGGGGATGAAAGATCTGTGCTGCCAGCCTGAGGGACCTGCAGTAGAGCAAGGAAGCAATTCTCAAAGTAAGAACCAGGGCTCCCCCAAAAAGTACCACAAGGCATCCTCAGTGACAAGGTCCCAAGCTCCTCTGAGGATGAGAACAACTGAGTTCATACCAGGGTACCGCACAACAAGGTTCTCCAAGAGATTGAGCAGTGCACCATCAATCCCTCCGAAGCCAGGAAGCAATTCTCAAAGTGAGGACCAGAGATCCCCCCAAGTGAAGCATAGCCATTCTCGGTGACAACAAGGTCCTCAGCTCCTTCGACAATGAGAACATCTGAGTTCATCAGGAAAGCCAGCGTGACAAGCTCCTCAGGAGAACAAACAGCTCTCTACAGCTTCTGAACTTCTTCCTTAAGTGTTAGTCCATGTCAGTAATACTAATAACATTAAACAAAAAAGGGGATACAAATGAAGGGCAATTTTGTATCTGTATATACAAAATAGTTGGGATAGATATACAATTACTTTTTCTTAATTCAATAAGAAAGATTTGTATTAATGGCATTTGGACAGGATATCATGTCTACATCTTGTACTATGAATAACCACTAGGAAGATAACAAAATGCAATGTATTAATTATTGAAACTGTCCTGCTAATCAGTTTTGAAACCATCTCATTGCTGTTTCTCAATAAAAAATAATAAATAAATGAATCATGGGTGAAAAAATAATAATAACAATAATAATAATAATAATAAACTTCTTCCTCTCTAGTTCTGCCTTTTGTGCTGCTGCACCAATCCTCATGTGAGCCTTCTATGCCCAGTGTCATGTTGGTTTAGTTCAGCTGGGTGCTACAAGTTGACCACCAGTTGCCAATCCACCACATACTCCTAGGAGGCCCTCTCAGTTCTGCAATCTGCATTCTCAACTTACTATAGTTGCCTCTTCGCTTGCTGATTCAGTTAATTTCACCACAACCATCCTCTGACTCTTAAGGGATTTGCTATTCATTGGCCCCTGTAATCTTATTTCAGTCTATCAACTTTGTCCTTTTTTAATTCCCACAATTGAAAATTGAAGATTGGAAATGTCATTTGGCTTTGGACTTTCTAGACCTTCATTTCAATGACATTGAAGCTATCACCCTGAACCTCCTAGCTCTCATAAATTTTCCTCTCACCCATCTTTCATCTGCTAAAAGCTAACACTAAATCAATAGAACCATCTATGCTCTGTATCCACAATTCAAGAATTGACTGTGGCTATCAAAAATGGCCCAGTAAGATTATGTAACTCTTAGAGGGATTATTTTTTTTTCTTTTCAAAGTTTTATTGATAAACATATAGCAATGAGACAGTTTCAAATCAAATCG